>NW_027263086.1:0-72500 GCF_902827115.2 Pseudochaenichthys georgianus
CACCACACACACAACACACACACACACACACACACACACACACACACACACACACACACACACACACACACCACACACACACACACACACACACACACACACACACACACACACACACACACACACACACACACACACACACACACACACACACACACACACACACACACACACACACACACACACACACACACACACACACACACACACATTATATACTCTGCTTTGGTCACCTCCCCTGCATTTTAGCTTATTACGATTATTCAGGAATGTGTGTTAAAAGCTTTAGATTAAACTAACTCAACTGTTCATGTTTGTAAAATATTAATCTAGTCAATTATTAAGTCAATTAAAATCTCAATTTTCTGTCAATAAGTATTCACCGTGAGGATATGACTGGCGGCTGTATCATATGGTCGCGTGTATCATGGTACAGTATGGTGTATGATGGCATAGTATGGCATGTTAAGGCATGGCAGCTTATTGTACGGTACAGTATAGTATATTATATTATGGTATGTTACGGTGTGGTGTGTTCTGGTACCTCCGGGGGTCCGCTCCTCGGTGCTGACCCTCCCCAGGATGCCAGAGTTCCCCAGGTTTGGAGGCATGGTGTTGCTTCGTCTCACCGGCGCTCGCTCTGCCGACGCCGCTCGACCCGCCATGAACTGAGAGCCGGCCACGCTGTGACGGTTACGCCGCTTCGCTGGGTACACTGAGGCAGACAGGAAGTGAAGGCACAGACAGGAAGTGAGGGCACAGACAGGAAGTGAGGGCACAGAGAGGAAGTGAGGGCACGGACAGGAAGTGAGGGCACGGACAGGAAGTGAGGGCACGGACAGGAAGTGAGGGCACGGACGGGAAGTGAGGACACAGAGAGGAAGTGAGGGCACGGACAGGAAGTGAGGGTCCAGACAGGAAGTGAGGGTACAGACAGGAAGTGAGGGCACGGACGGGAAGTGAGGGCACAGACAGGAAGTGAGGGCACGGACAGGAAGTGAGGGCACGGACAGGAAGTGAGGGCACAGACAGGAAGTGAAGGCACAGACAGGAAGTGAGGGCACAGACAGGAAGTGAGGGCACGGACGGGAAGTGAGGGCACAGACAGGAAGTGAGGGCACGGACAGGAAGTGAGGGCACGGACAGGAAGTGAGGGCACGGATGGGAAGTGAGGACACAGAGAGGAAGTGAGGGCACGGACAGGAAGTGAGGGTCCAGACAGGAAGTGAGGGCACAGACAGGAAGTGAGGACACGGACAGGAAGTGAGGACACGGACGGGAAGTGAGGACACAGACGGGAAGTGAGGGCACGGACGGGAAGTGAGGGCACAGACAGGAAGTGAGGGCACAGACAGGAAGTGAGGGCACGGACGGGAAGTGAGGGCACAGACAGGAAGTGAGGACACAGACAGGAAGTGAGGGTACAGACAGGAAGTGAGGGCACGGACAGGAAGTGAGGACACGGACAGGAAGTGAGGACACAGACAGGAAGTGAGGACAAAGTAGAGGATAGTTAATTATTTTCAGCATTAGTATTATTACACTCATATTGTAATATACATATTTTTAGTTATTGTTTTACATTGTACAACACTGTCCACTTCTTTACTTTAAGTTCTCCATGTGTGTATACATATTTTTATATTATTATTGTTTAGTTAATTATTTCATTTGTATTCTATTTTATTAAATGTTATCTTAAGTATCCCAACAGTGCTTTTCTTTGGCGATGTGTGTACGGAAACCAAAGGTGTGTGTTCCGCTCCTCTTCAGCCCAGCAGGAGCATTACACGTCAAACCACAGATGAAAGTGAGCGACGGCGGCGCACCTGGGGGAGGCAGGTAGCCGTTGAACAGCACGTTTCCACAGGACGATCTGTCCAGCTCGTCACACAGCTGCAGCTTACGCACTTCAACACAAAGAGACGCTTCATCAGAGACGACAACACAGAGCAAGATATCCACAAAGAGAGTCTGGCTGCCGTGAACCTGGCCACGCTGATTACCCACAGCTACTAGTGTAGAGTCCGGTCCCAGCACGCAGAGGGGTGTGGGGGTTAGGAGGATGTTGAATCCAAATATGGCAGTTCTGAGTCCCACAAAATACAAAAATTACCTGAAATTCTTCAATAGTGTTTTTATTTTTTACGGTTTAGAGATGTATCTTTCTCTCTAAGGCTGGTTTATTTCTATTTCAATTTATTTCTACTCCTTGAACGTGTCCTCATGTGCAATGCCTTGTGTTCTCTGCTGCTGAAACAACAGAAATCCCCAAATTGGATTCATAAAGTACTTTGATCTCATCTTAAGCCCCGCCCACCTACGGCACAAACACGACCGCTTTCTGGTTAAATCTGCATTTCCTGTATTTGCCTTTAATCCACCAGCTACACCCAGACGTTACGCTTCACTGTGTTCTCACGTATTACGGTTTGTGAGCCGTGGGACTTTGACACATTTAACATTTGACTTTTAAGATCTTATTTCCGTGGGTTTTATCTTCCCAGATGTCGTTTTAAAGTTCACGTTGCATTTCCAACGTCTCCACTCTCACCCAGCGGCGTGATGCCGTAGAACTCGGCCTCGTGCATGAGCATGTGCACGTTGATGGAGCGCGGGTACAGCTCTTTGGTGCGCAGGAAGTTGAGGATGGTGGCGAACAGAGACGGGTCTCTGTCGATGAAGATCTGCAGGGAGACGTTGAGATGAGTGTCACACGGTTAGCAGGAAGTAAAACTGAAGATTAACTCAAAAAGGAACCGGAAGATAAACCAAGAATATCCCTTTGTGCATTTCATTCCAATACAAAGAGGTTTTACATTACTTCCTGCTGCTTTCCTTCTTTCACCGTGGTAACAAACCATTAGCCTGAGGGAGAGGGGGGGAGGCGGGGGCGGTGTGAGGGAGAGGGGGGGCGGTGTGAGGGAGAGGGGGGGGGGCCGGATGGCTGTGTGTAGGGAGAGGGGGGGCGGTGGTGTGAGGGAGAGGAGGGGGGGGGGGGCGGCCACTCTCGCATGGAGGGAGAGGGGAGCGGGGTCGGTGTGAGGGAGAGGGGGGGGGGGCGGTGTGAGGGAGAGGGGGGGCGGGGGCGGTGTGAGGGAGAGGGGGGGGGGGGGGGCGGTGTGAGGGAGAGGGAGAGGGGGCGGGGGCGGTGTGAGGGAGAGGGGGGGCAGGGGTCGGTTGTGAGGGAGAGGGGGGGGGGGGCGGTGGGAGGGAAGAGGGGGGGCGGGGGCGGGTTTGTGAGGGAGAGGGGGGGGGGGGGTGTGAGGGAGAGAGGGGGGGGGGTGTGAGGGAGAGGGGGGGCATGGCGGTGTGAGGGAGAGGGGCGGGGTTCGGTGTGGAGGGAGGAGGGGGGCGGGGGCGGTGGGGTCGGTGTGTAGCAGCTGCAGCAGCAGTCTGCTCTGCGCAGGCTTCCTCCAAGTTTACAGTAAAACAAACTGGTGGTGTGACCAATGACCATTTACAATTATTAATACTATTACTATTATTAGCATATTTATATTTATATATATTTTGGTTGAAACTAATCCAGAAAAAAAATAAATAAATAAATAAAATCGATTTTTAAAAGTAATATTCGATTATGGAGACTGTAGCGAATAATCGAATAATCGCTGGCATCCCTACTAAATATACATACAGTATCCCCAGTGCGCAAAACTGCCTTCAAAATCAAAGCATAAAACTGTTAACTTAAAGCATCCCATGTATTACTAAACTAAACTAAATGGTGATAACGAAAACAAGAAAGCTCATAAGACATCCATTCTCTAATAAGCGAATAAGTGCGGCGCTACTCACAGCTCCGGTCTCGTCCTTCAGCGTGGAGATGCGGCCGCTCAGAAGACTGGAAAACAAAAGTCACTTCAAACTGCAGCTGCTTTCAGGAACATTTGCTTCAGAACACCCGAGGGAACGAGTGTCACTAGTTTAGTGTTGCATCGTTGCTGGTGGCGAAGTCCACCGGGACTTGGGGCCGGTTCAAGTCCCGGAAAGACCAAGTGCTACCTAGGTGTCGCTGAGCAAGGCACCGCTACACTCCTCCTGACACTAGGATCGGTCATATATTCACTCAGTACTAAATACTTCTTAAAGTGCTCGAGGTATAGACTGTTAGAGCAAAGAAACTCAGGGTGAAGAACCGTTAAGTGCAGAACCACGTGTTTTATTAAACAGCATTTTAAACGGTCGTCTGCATTCGTTAGTTCGGTGTAGGGCTGCTCAATTCATCGTATTTTAAATCGCAATTACGATTATGAAAACAACATAATCGAAATAAAACGATTATTTATTTATTTTAATAAATGTTTTATTTATGAATTATTATTATTTATTTTGTATCGGTGTTTCAGTTGAATTATACTTAGAGTTCAGGGTAACCGTTTTTAATAATCGTGATATCAATTATTGACCCAAATAATCGAGATTATGATTGTTGCCATAATCGAGCAGTTGGTGTTTCTAATAATAATAATAATGGATTACATTTTTAATTAGAGCGCTTTCACAGCTGCTCAAAGCGCTTCACAATTACACATATGAGACATGTCAGAGTCACTCCTGTGGACAGTACCCAGTACTGCGGGTAGAGAGTCTTGCCCAAGGACACCACGGCCCGACGCGGGTTTCGAACCGGGCTTCACCAACGCCCCCTGATCTGATGATCAACGCTCTAACCACTGCGCCAAAACCGCCCCAACGATTCCCAATGTCTCTCACCTGGAGAAGAAGGAGTCGGGGACCCAGGTGAGCGTCTGCCGGGAGGAGCTGAACCTGAAACACAGTCACTTCTCTTAGAAGGAGTCCACCAGCACCTGGAGACGTTGAACCCCACGTGTCGTCATAGACATGTACGAGTCTGGTTGATTTGGACCATTGTGGAGTTGATCGAGGACTCCGAGTCCACGCTCTGACACATCGAGGATCGAATATGGCAGTTTTAAGTCGCCAACATGTTTAAATTCACCCAAAAGGCCACGGAGTACAGAGTCCTCGATCCCTCCCAGAACACTGAGATGGGTCATTGTGCTGAATGAGTACTTTGGCTTCTTGTACTTTAAACCCATCGTTATGCTTATACTTCTGTACTTTTACCTAAATAACATTTTGTAATCAGGACTTTTACTTGTAGTGGAGTATTTTAAGACCATAGTATTTGTACTTTTACTGAAGTAAAGGATCCGAGTACTTCGTCCAACACTGACTGCCTGACAAAACAATCATTATATTAAAGTGCGTACTGGCAGAGAGAAGTACTCGGATCTTGTTCTTGAGTAAAAGTAGAAGTACTCAGATATTGTACTTGAGTAAAAGTAGAAGTACTCAGATCTTGTACTTGAGTAAAAGTAGAAGTACTCAGATCTTGTACTTGAGTAAACGTAGAAGTACTCAGATCTTGTACTTGAGTAAACGTAGAAGTACTCGGATCTTGTACTTGAGTAAAAGTAGAAGTACTCGGATCTTGTACTTGAGTAAAAGTAGAAGTACTCAGATATTGTACTTGAGTAAAAGTAGAAGTACTCAGATCTTGTCCTTGAGTAAAAGTAGAAGTACTCAGATATTGTACTTGAGTAAAAGTAGAAGTACTCAGATATTGTACTTGAGTAAACGTAGAAGTACTCAGATCTTGTACTTGAGTAAAAGTAGAAGTACTCAGATCTTGTCCTTGAGTAAAAGTAGAAGTACTCAGATCTTGTACTTGAGTAAAAGTAGAAGTACTCAGATCTTGTACTTGAGTAAAAGTAGAAGTACACAGATCTTGTTCTTGAGTAAAAGTAGAAGTACTCAGATCTTGTACTTGAGTAAAAGTAGAAGTACTCAGATCTTGTACTTGAGTAAAAGTAGAAGTACTCAGATCTTGTACTTGAGTAAAAGTAGAAGTACTCAGATCTTGTCCTTGAGTAAAAGTAGAAGTACTCAGATATTGTACTTGAGTAAAAGTAGAAGTACTCAGATATTGTACTTGAGTAAACGTAGAAGTACTCAGATCTTGTACTTGAGTAAAAGTAGAAGTACTCAGATCTTGTACTTGAGTAAAAGTAGAAGTACACAGATCTTGTTCTTGAGTAAAAGTAGAAGTACTCAGATCTTGTACTTGAGTAAAAGTAGAAGTACTCAGATCTTGTACTTGAGTAAAAGTAGAAGTACTCAGATCTTGTACTTGAGTAAAAGTAGAAGTACTCAGATCTTGTACTTGAGTAAAAGTAGAAGTACTCAGATCTTGTACTTGAGTAAAAGTAGAAGTACTCAGATCTTGTACTTGAGTAAAAGTAGAAGTACTCAGATCTTGTCCTTGAGTAAAAGTAGAAGTACTCAGATATTGTACTTGAGTAAAAGTAGAAGTACTCAGATATTGTACTTGAGTAAACGTAGAAGTACTCAGATCTTGTACTTGAGTAAAAGTAGAAGTACTCAGATCTTGTACTTGAGTAAAAGTAGAAGTACACAGATCTTGTTCTTGAGTAAAAGTAGAAGTACTCAGATCTTGTACTTGAGTAAAAGTAGAAGTACTCAGATCTTGTACTTGAGTAAAAGTAGAAGTACTCAGATCTTGTACTTGAGTAAAAGTAGAAGTACTCAGATCTTGTACTTGAGTAAAAGTAGAAGTACTCAGATCTTGTCCTTGAGTAAAAGTAGAAGTACTCAGAACTTGTACTTGAGTAAAAGTAGAAGTACTCAGATCTTGTACTTGAGTAAAAGTAGAAGTACTCAGATCTTGTACTTGAGTAAAAGTAGAAGTACTCAGATCTTGTTCTTGAGTAAAAGTAGAAGTACTCAGAACTTGTACTTGAGTAAAAGTAGAAGTACTCAGATCTTGTACTTGAGTAAAAGTAGAAGTACTCAGATCTTGTACTTGAGTAAAAGTAGAAGTACTCAGATCTTGTTCTTGAGTAAAAGTAGAAGTACTCAGATCTTGTTCTTGAGTAAAAGTAGAAGTACTCAGAACTTGTACTTGAGTAAAAGTAGAAGTACTCAGAACTTGTACTTGAGTAAAAGTAGAAGTACTCAGATCTTGTACTTGAGTAAAAGTAGAAGTACTCAGATCTTGTACTTGAGTAAAAGTAGAAGTACACAGATCTTGTTCTTGAGTAAAAGTAGAAGTACTCAGATCTTGTACTTGAGTAAAAGTAGAAGTACTCAGATCTTGTACTTGAGTAAAAGTAGAAGTACTCAGATCTTGTACTTGAGTAAAAGTAGAAGTACTCAGATCTTGTCCTTGAGTAAAAGTAGAAGTACTCAGATATTGTACTTGAGTAAAAGTAGAAGTACTCAGGTATTGTACTTGAGTAAACGTAGAAGTACTCAGATCTTGTACTTGAGTAAAAGTAGAAGTACTCAGATCTTGTACTTGAGTAAAAGTAGAAGTACACAGATCTTGTTCTTGAGTAAAAGTAGAAGTACTCAGATCTTGTACTTGAGTAAAAGTAGAAGTACTCAGATCTTGTACTTGAGTAAAAGTAGAAGTACTCAGATCTTGTACTTGAGTAAAAGTAGAAGTACTCAGATCTTGTACTTGAGTAAAAGTAGAAGTACTCAGATCTTGTCCTTGAGTAAAAGTAGAAGTACTCAGAACTTGTACTTGAGTAAAAGTAGAAGTACTCAGATCTTGTACTTGAGTAAAAGTAGAAGTACTCAGATCTTGTACTTGAGTAAAAGTAGAAGTACTCAGATCTTGTTCTTGAGTAAAAGTAGAAGTACTCAGAACTTGTACTTGAGTAAAAGTAGAAGTACTCAGATCTTGTACTTGAGTAAAAGTAGAAGTACTCAGATCTTGTACTTGAGTAAAAGTAGAAGTACTCAGATCTTGTTCTTGAGTAAAAGTAGAAGTACTCAGATCTTGTTCTTGAGTAAAAGTAGAAGTACTCAGAACTTGTACTTGAGTAAAAGTAGAAGTACTCAGAACTTGTACTTGAGTAAAAGTAGAAGTACTCAGATCTTGTACTTGAGTAAAAGTAGAAGTACTCAGATCTTGTAGTAAAAGTAGAAGTACCAGAGTGTAGGAATACTCTGTTACAGTGAAAGTCCTGCATTCAAAATGTTCCTCAAGTGAAAGTATTATCCTCAAAATATAGTGAAAGACAGTGAAAGTAGTCGTTGTGCAGATTGGTCCATTTCAGAATAATATATATATATGTTTTATAATGATTGATCATGAAAGTGTTCTCAGAGCTGGTGAAGGTGCAGCTAGTCTGAAGTACTTTGTAGACTGTAGGGTAGCTGGTGAAGGTGCAGCTAGTCTGAAGTACTTTGTAGACTGCAGGGTAGCTGGTGAAGGTGCAGCTAGTCTGAAGTACTTTGTAGACTGCAGGGTAGCTGGTGGAGGTGCAGCTAGTCTGAAGTACTTTGTAGACTGCAGGGTAGCTGGTGAAGGTGCAGCTAGTCTGAAGTACTTTGTAGACTGCAGGGTAGCTGGTGAAGGTGCAGCTAGTCTGAAGTACTTTGTAGACTGCAGGGTAGCTGGTGGAGGTGCAGCTAGTCTGAAGTACTTTGTAGACTGCAGGGTAGCTGGTGGATTTACTCCAGGTGGAACTAAAGTCTGATTCAACACTTGATTATATTTCACATCATTCATCTGTGAAGTAACTAAAGGTATTAAATACATGTAGTGGAGGAAAAGTACACCATGTACCACTGAACTGTAGAGGAGTAGTACCTCAAAAGGACAGTACTTTAGTAAATGTACTTAGTTACTTTACACCAGTGATTATAGCACGTACTTGTTAGCATTAAGCTAACCGTAATCAGTGTGAAGGAGAGCCTAAGGAAACGTCTTAAACAGGACAGAAACCTCAGAACTGGATCACGTGGGGTTTCTTTGATTACTGGACTGTTTGTTAAAGACTCAGGAAACTTTGTGACTGATTTCTGGTGATTTAAACTAATTTAAAACGTGTTTACTTTGGTGCTAGCTGACCGACTCTCCCTAAATAAAGTCCCCCGGATCCTCACCTCTTCCCCCCGACGTTCAGGTGGATGATGTCCCCGCTCCTGGAGGTAGACATCATCTGCTCCTTCACACACAACAACAAACAGTTTCAATTTTAATCCATTTTTTTAAAAGGATCAATTCAGTTTCCGCTCTTGTTTTCATCCGGTCGCACGGCGAGGCGGAGAGAGGAGAAACCCGGGCTGGATCAGTGGAGCCGGGAGGGGGGGGGGAAACCCCGGAGCGGAGTCTGAGACCGGAACCGGACTGAACATCCACATTTACGGAAGCAGGGGCTCAGAACTCAGAATCAGGAACAGAAACAGGTTGTGTTACCAAGTTAACACATACGAGTAATCTGACTTGGTGTTGGCTCAACAGTCCCAATGGCATCTGAGTTTAGAAGCTAAGCAGGTCCTCCTGGGTCAGGGAACAATTAGCATGGTTAATAATGTATGTTGTATAAATAAGTTTGAACTCGGAAACTATATATATACGATATGTATGATACGATACGATATATATAATATATATATATAATGTTTCAAGAGAGTTCAAAAGACTGAGAGTTGAGGAAACAGAAACAGCGAATGGTTACAGACACTTTTAGTTTCTGGTCACTTTGGTCTGAGTGAAATATCTCACCAAGAATGTGAGAGATTGCCATGAAATGTAAAACCAGGAACCATTATCCCCTCAGGATGAATTGTATCACTTTGGAAACTTTGATTTATAAACAAATACCTTTCAAACTAATGTCATACCCAACCGCCATGGCTTGACTCAGTTTTTGATTAATTGAATACCTGCTCTCCTCCCGGGCTTTACAAGCAGAAACTCAAACATTAACAGTTAAGTCCATGACTCTTATAACTTCTGAATACACTATAATGCGGCTGAGAGGTATCGTCTTTCAGTCGGAAGGTTGCGGGTTCAATCCCCATATTGTTTATCTGTGAAAATATGGAGAAAGACTCAAGGTGGATTTAACCCCACTGCGAGGGTTAAACAGCCATTCTCAGTCCGTATACCAGCTTGCATGGTGCTGTACGTTTTACAATGACATATCAAGCCTTTGTGTTCATGCTGTCCGGTTTCATACATGTGAAAGAGAGGTCTAAGTGTTGGTCTTTCATGCATCGGTCTGAGGTTCAACCCCCGCAGTGTCATCCTTTATCTTCAGCTATATTCTCATTGTACATCACATCTAGTTTAAATGATCATTTTTTATGTTTTACGATCTATATTTCATCTATATTCCACGTAACTATTGCTATGTTGTAATAGTTTCCTTAAAATAGTCCTTTTTTACACTTTATCTTCTTTAACTGTGTTTACGCACCAAATACAGACAGTTCCTCGGATGTGTAACCTGGCAACAAACCTGTTTATAAACTGGTCAAATAAAAGAATATCCCCGTATTTTTATCATCAAACACGTTTTATTTCCATCATCGCAGTATTCCCCGGTCGTCCACGCTTTTATTTCATGCATTTTAATTGTTTTTATTTGGTTACATTTACACAAAGAAAGATCAACACCGGCCGCTGAGCAGATGTGTTGTTTCAGCGAGACGATCAGAGATGCTCCACTTCCTCCCCTCGTGTCCGATATCTTCCTCCTTCCTCCTCTTCCTCCCCCTGGACTCCTCTTCCTCCCATTCTCCCCCAGAATAAAGCGCCACGGGGGGAAGAAACACACCGGAACATGTGCAGCACCTCAAATATCCAAAGCCTGCTGAAACAGAGCTGATGTTTTAATTAGGGCTGAGAACGACTAGATCATTCGTCTATGTAATCCCAATGAGGCAATATTTGGTGCGAGAAGCGTTTCACTATATTCACTATATAAGTGAATCAATGAGTCGGCATTAAAAACTTAAAGGTCAACTTCAATATCAGAATTACAGAGGTTGGAAGTAGTGGAGTACAAATACTTTGTTACTGTAGTTAAGTACATGTTTCTGATATCAGTACTTTACTCCAAAACTTATTTTATCTTCTGACCACTTTTTACTTTGACTTTTTACATATTGAATTCAAATACCTGTACTTTCTACTTCTCACATGTTGAACACAAATACCTGTACTTTCTACTTCTTACATGTTGAACACAAATACCTGTACTTTCTACTTCTCACATGTTGAACACAAATACCTGTACTTTCTACTTCTCACATTTTGAACACAAATACCTGTACTTTCTACTTCTCACATTTTGAACACAAATACCTGTACTTTCTACTTCTCACATTTTGAACACAAATACCTGTACTTTCTACTTCTCACATTTTGAACACAAATACCTGTACTTTCTACTTCTTACATGTTGAACTCAAATACCTGTACTTTCTACTTCTTACATGTTGAACTCAAATACCTGTACTTTCTACTTCGTACATGTTGAACTCAAATACCTGTACTTTCTACTTCTTACATGTTGAACCCAAATACCTGTACTTTCTACTTCTTACATGTTGAACTCAAATACCTGTACTTTCTACTTCTCACATGTTGAACACAAATACCTGTACTTTCTACTTCTTACATGTTGAACACAAATACCTGTACTTTCTACTTCTCACATGTTGAACCCAAATACTTGTACTTTCTACTTCTCACATGTTGAACTCAAATACCTGTACTTTCTACTTCTTACATATTGAACCCAAATACCTGTACTTTCTACTTCTTACATGTTGAACCCAAATACCTGTACTTTCTACTTCTTACATGTTGAACCCAAATACCTGTACTTTCTACTTCTCACATGTTGAACTCAAATACCTGTACTTTCTACTTCTCACATGTTGAACCCAAATACCTGTACTTTCTACTTCTCACATGTTGAACTCAAATACCTGTACTTTCTACTTCTCACATGTTGAACTCAAATACCTGTACTTTCTACTTCTTACATGTTGAACTCAAATACCTGTACTTTCTACTTCTCACATGTTGAATTCAAATACCTGTACTTTCTACTTCTCACATGTTGAACTCAAATACCTGTACTTTCTACTTCTTACATGTTGAACTCAAATACCTGTACTTTCTACTTCTCACATGTTGAACACAAATACCTGTACTTTCTACTTCTCACATTTTGAACACAAATACCTGTACTTTCTACTTCTCACATTTTGAACACAAATACCTGTACTTTCTACTTCTTACATGTTGAACTCAAATACCTGTACTTTCTACTTCTTACATGTTGAACTCAAATACCTGTACTTTCTACTTCGTACATGTTGAACTCAAATACCTGTACTTTCTACTTCTTACATGTTGAACCCAAATACCTGTACTTTCTACTTCTTACATGTTGAACTCAAATACCTGTACTTTCTACTTCTCACATGTTGAACACAAATACCTGTACTTTCTACTTCTTACATGTTGAACACAAATACCTGTACTTTCTACTTCTCACATGTTGAACCCAAATACCTGTACTTTCTACTTCTCACATGTTGAAATCAAATACCTGTACTTTCTACTTCTTACATATTGAACCCAAATACCTGTACTTTCTACTTCTTACATGTTGAACCCAAATACCTGTACTTTCTACTTCTTACATGTTGAACCCAAATACCTGTACTTTCTACTTCTCACATGTTGAACTCAAATACCTGTACTTTCTACTTCTCACATGTTGAACCCAAATACCTGTACTTTCTACTTCTCACATGTTGAACTCAAATACCTGTACTTTCTACTTCTCACATGTTGAACTCAAATACCTGTACTTTCTACTTCTTACATGTTGAACTCAAATACCTGTACTTTCTACTTCTCACACGTTGAACCCAAATACCTGTACTTTCTACTTCTCACATTTTGAACACAAATACCTGTACTTTCTACTTCTCTCATGTTGAACCCAAATACCTGTACTTTCTACTTCTTACATGTTGAACTCAAATACCTGTACTTTCTACTTCTCTCATGTTGAACTCAAATACCTGTACTTTCTACTTCTTACATGTTGAACTCAAATACCTGTACTTTCTACTTCTCACATGTTGAACTCAAATACCTGTACTTTCTACTTCTTACATGTTGAACTCAAATACCTGTACTTTCTACTTCTCACATGTTGAACTCAAATACCTGTACTTTCTACTTCTCACATTTGAACTCAAATACCTGTACTTTCTACTTCTTACATGTTGAACACAAATACCTGTACTTTCTACTTCTCACATGTTGAACTCAAATACCTGTACAGACCCGGCGTCATGGGCGGGCCCCATGGGGCCGGGCCCGCCCATCCAGGATTTGGGCCCGCTGTTTTAATCAGGGCTGAATACAACATTTTAATTGTTTTATTATTATGTTCAGTGGCGGCGCCAGGGTATACTTGGGTAGGCGCCAGGGTATACTTGGGTAGGCTCCAGCCATACCAATACATGGCTTTAAAGTAAGCTAAATAAAGTCCGCCAACTCGCTCGGAGTAAATTGCACAGACAGCAGTTCGTAAGATTGATTTCAGCAGTCACTTGTCTGGAAATACCGAAGACTAGAAACGGTTTGAAAACTTTTGTCACGTAGTGATCATCTTCTCATTAGAACATCTTTGATAATGTCTTCTGGCCAATCAGAATCAAGATAACGACGTGGTGTTGTTGCAGGAAGTCCCGACGGAGAATATTTTTGCTGTCGGACATCTCTATATACATCGATACAACATTACGTGTTGATAGAAATCAACACGTAATGAAATAAGACCCCACGGTTTGATGATTGATGTGTGGGCTGTCTTTCATTTTGACACGCAGAACAATGGGGGCTATCCACCCTTATCCACAATGTAAAGTAATTCACAGCCTCTCCTCTTCTCTCTGTGAGGAGCAGCAGGTTCAGCTTTCAGAACAAAGTAACAAAAAACTGAAATGGCATTCATTTTTTAAAATATGTTGTGTAGTAATAGATTTATTTATTTTTCTTCTCAAGAGAAGACCAGAATGTGTATTTTATGTTAGTATTTCAAAAAATCTCCTGGGGGAGAATCCCCCCAGACCCCCCTGCAGGGGTTGGGTTTTCAGCATGTCAGCTCTTTCACAATTCAGTTTTCCCGGGAAATGTAAGTTTCGGGGTGGGCCCGCCCTGGTACATCAAATGCCCGCCCAGAGACGTATGTCTGCCGACGGGTCTGCACCTGTACTTTCTACTTCTCTCATGTTGAACTCAAATACCTGTACTTTCTACTTCTTACATGTTGAACACAAATACCTGTACTTTCTACTTCTTACATGTTGAACACAAATACCTGTACTTTCTACTTCTCACATGTTGAACTCAAATACCTGTACTTTCTACTTCTCACATGTTGAACTCAAATACCTGTACTTTCTACTTCTCACATGTTGAACTCAAATACCTGTACTTTCTACTTCTCACATGTTGAACTCAAATACCTGTACTTTCTACTTCTTACATGTTGAACTCAAATACCTGTACTTTCTACTTCTCACATGTTGAACTCAAATACCTGTACTTTCTACTTCTCACATGTTGAACTCAAATACCTGTACTTTCTACTTCTCACATGTTGAACTCAAATACCTGTACTTTCTACTTCTTACATGTTGAACTCAAATACCTGTACTTTCTACTTCTTACATGTTGAACTCAAATACCTGTACTTTCTACTTCTTACATGTTGAACTGAAATACCTGTACTTTCTACTTCTCACATGTTGAACTCAAATACCTGTACTTTCTACTTCTTACATGTTGAACCCAAATACCTGTACTTTCTACTTCTCACATGTTGAACTCAAATACCTGTACTTTCTACTTCTTACATGTTGAACTCAAATACCTGTACTTTCTACTTCTCTCATGTTGAACTCAAATACCTGTACTTTCTACTTCTTACATGTTGAACTCAAATACCTGTACTTTCTACTTCTCACATGTTGAACTCAAATACCTGTACTTTCTACTTCTCTCATGTTGAACTCAAATACCTGTACTTTCTACTTCTCACATGTTGAACTCAAATACTTGTACTTTCTACTTCTCACATGTTGAACTCAAATACCTGTACTTTCTACTTCTCACATTGTCCAAACAGCTGGTTCCTTTATTTTGAATGTGTGTTTGGTGCGTGATCATTATTCTTATCATTATAACAGATGTCTTTATATTTTATATTGTCTATTTTAAAGATGCTCTATAACTATCCACTTTCATAATGTTGATATTTTTATAAATGAACACATTATTAGTGAAACAGAACTCTCTGAGTCACCCGAGTCACTTTCAGCTGGAAACTCATCCAGAAATCACAGCTGTGACTGGAAGTTTCAGAATGAATGTGAAATGAAAACACATTTAGGGTCAGCAGACGTCTTAAAGTAACACAAGTGAAAGTACTTATTGTGCAGAATCATAATGTATCTTATTATGTATGTATAATATGTAGAGAATGTAAATTCTTATGTGTCTTTGTATAATTTGTTGAATACTATATCTGTGTGTGTGTGTGTGTGTGTGAGAGTGTGTGTGTGTGTGTGTGTGTGTGTGTGTGTGTGTGTGTGTGTGTGTGTGTGTGTGTGTGTGTGTGTGTGTGTGTGTGTGTGTGTGTGTGTGTGTGTGTGTGTGTGTGTGTACCTGATGTTGTTCTTCATGTTGTTAAATATGCTTCTGTCTTTATGTGGGAGTAGCCGGGTGCTTTCATTCTGAGGAGACTCTGCACCAACACAGACGCATGTTAGTGTGTGTAGTTTGCATGTCGTGTACCTCTCTCCCATGACAGGTGCATAACACACTCTACTTCCCTGCACATGTGCATACATCATTTCTCTGGAGGTGTTGTGTGTTGAAGTCTGTATTGTTCTGAAATCCTGCAAAAAGAGGACTTTATTTCTTGCTTCTGTGCGGCCCCAGAGCCTGTGCCCCAGAGCCTGGGCCCCAGAGCCTGGGCCCCAGAGCCTGGGCCCCAGAGCCTGGGCCCCAGAGCCTGTGCCCCAGAGCCTGGGCCCCAGAGCCTGGGCCCCAGAGCCTGGGCCCCAGAGCCTGGGCCCCAGAGCCTGTGCCCCAGAGCCTGGGCCCCAGAGCCTGGGCCTGGGAGTGTGTGCGTGCTGCAGGTCCTGCGATGGGGGGGAGCTGAAGAGGCCAATCAGCGATCAGGGACACCTGGCCGGAGGTGCTACTCAAGCCCAGCTGCCCGGAGTCACCCGCCCGTCATGACTCTCTCCAAGCATGCTGCGGAGGGACTCACCGGGATCCTCTCCCCTCGTCCACCAGCTGCTGGTTTTGGTGTTGCCGAATAAAGAGCCGAGATTATTGGAAACTTTGAGCGTCTCTCCTGGTGTTTCTGTTGAGGCCAACGTCATAACACTTCCTTAAGTATATTTTTGTACTTTCACTTTTCAAGGATAAGTGTGTTTCTCCTGCTTTATTCTGGGGAGGAAGAGGAGTCCGAAAGACGACACCCAAAAGAGAGAAAGATAGATCATCAGATAGTTCTGCAGAGATGTCAAAAGTTCACACATCCTTTACTCAAGTAGAAGTACAGATACAACGGAAAGAAAGTGGATGACAACACGACCAGATCTAAGAACAAAGACATTTAGAACAAACATGCTACTCAAGTCAAAGTAGAAGTACTCAGATCTTCTACTTGAGTAAAAGTAGAAGTACTCAGTAGAAGTACTCAGATCTTCTACTTGAGTAAAAGTAGAAGTACAGATACTCGTGTTTAAAAGTACTCTGGTGAAAGTAGAAGTACTGACTAAACTTCTTTACTCAAGTGAAAGTAAAGAGGCTTTGAAGTGTACTTCAGTAAAAAGTACCCATAGCTAGCAGCTGCTTTAAAGAGTACCTGACCTCCCTTTATATTAGATTCTGCACAATAAGTACATTTACTTTTAGTACTTTTAAGATGTCTGCTGACCCTAAACGCTGTAACATATTTAAAGTGAAACATTAAATCTGTGTTTTCACATTCATAAAACATATCAGTAAAATATTAACAAAAACGTGTACAAATCTACTAAAATATGCAAAAATAAGTATTCAATAAATTATACAAAGACACATAAGAAATGACATATTATACATACATGATAAGATATATATGATGCAGCTCAAAGTGACTCGGGGGACGCAGAGAGTTCTGTTTCACTAATAATGGTTAATATAAATATCAACGTTATAAAAGTGGATAGTAAAGACAGTCTATCTGACATAAGGGATGTGCACGTTGTTGGCATATACAGTATTTGTTCTGTTGTGACATGTGTTGTTTACATTTATGTTTAATGTTTACTTGTTGTCTTTGTATTGTGACTTGATTTGGGTTTGTTTGTTTTGTACTGTCTTGCTGTTAGGGTCCATTTGAAAACGAGAGCGTTCATCTCAAGAGGGTTATCCAGGGCCGGTTCTATAGGCGGACTGTGCGGATGCCCCCGCGGCCACTAGGGGGCCCCCACGGCCACTAGGGGGCCCCCAAGCCCGAAGTTCAGGTTCAGCCTCAATATATTTGGGGAGAACACAAATGAGCCGTCTGTATTTGTGACAGCGCCCTCCTGTGTTCGGAGAAGCACGATATGCTTAAAAATCCAATGTAGGATATAAACACAAAGCTGAGGCTCGTGTTTCTGGGGATCAATAAAGTCCAAATCATCGTTGGGCTGTCAGCCAATGAGTGACGTCTGAGGAAGATGAACATTTTTAATTATACATTGTTGAGAAAATGCTGCAGCTCTTACATGTATTGACGTAGAGGAGCCTTATTGTTTACCTTTTTAATAATAATAATAGTTTGAATTGCTTGGTTTTCGTGAAATCAGCCTGTTTCTAAAGTGTGACAGATTGATGCGTCTCCACAGATCATCTTAAAGCTCACCTATCATGCTATCTTTAGGCAATAGCAGGTCTCAGATATATAAATATATATATGAAAAACATGTCTATGAAGTGTTTTGGTCCAAACACCAAACAGATCATTCTAGCCACGCCTCATGTCCCTCTGTTCCACTTCCTGTTTCCAAAGTGCTGATTCTGGGTACAAACAGGTCTCTCTTGAGACCCTGTGTCTCAATGAGATTTCACCTGGATAAATAAAAGCTAAATACATTTAAAAAAGCTTATTTTTTTAAAAAGTGAAACAAATATATAAGAGGGGGCGGAGCTTATGTCGGCTCATGCGGGACCCGGCAGCTACCGTCTAAACTAGATGCTGCCGTGATGAAACTCCATATCATGGATTATCAAGGATCTGAAACAGTCTGGAGCTCAAAGGCTTCCTCTCTCCCGGTTACACCACAAGGTGAGTTCCTTTCTACTTCCTGCTTCTTCACACACATGCTCTCCAGTACAGGTTAGCTCTGAGTGTTAGCATGCTAATGTAAACACCGACCATATTACGTCCAAAACAGTCGGCCATTGTTTCTGATAGCAACGTTTCTGATTGGCCCGTGGGTCCACATTTCAGATGTTACGTCATATCGGACGCAAATCTGGATCAGCTCCGTTGTTCCCCGTTTTTAGAGATTTGGGTACGGAGGAAAAGAGAGAGGGTTTTATTTCCTGACGCTGCGTGAGTTCCCCGACACACCGGGGACACATGGTGATGTAGAGAAGCACAAAGTGCGTTTTGCATGATAGGTCTATAATAATGTTATAACGCCTTAATGCTTTGGCAATACTATGTTTAAAATGTGCTCATGCTCATAAAGCATCTTTGTATTCGTATTTGAAAGGGAGACGGAGAGGGAGGGGCGATCAGAGAGAGAGAGAGGCTATCAGAGAGAGAGGCGATCAGAGAGGGAGGGAGGAATTGTCCTCAGAGGCTGCAGAGCTGAGGAGTCTCACTTCAACAGACTCCTCTCTGAGTCTCGTCTCGTCCTGAAGGAGCGCCCGTTCCTCCGGTGAGTGCAAACTGCTTTTACTCAACATCTGTGTTCACACCACACATCTGTCCGAGGCAGCCCGCCAGCAGGGGACGGGCTGCACGTCCTGCTGCGCGAGAGGTGGAGGCAGCCTGCTGTCCTTCCACATCTCTACGAGGCTGTGATACTTTAGCGCTTTTACAAAAGCTTCGTTACGCGACACATTTCAGACGGGCCATCCGTACATGGACTACTGTGGACAGAGTGGGAGTTATTTAGGGTCTCGCTCAAGGACACAGTCCACATGCAGCGCTGCTCCGCTGTGCTCTGGAACAGCTTCAAAGCCATGTTAAAGTAATTAAAGTTAAAGAAACATTTTATATTTTGATGACCTCACGTTTATGTTTTATCTCCTTCGTCCTGATGTCAGATATTTAGTAACAACCTGAACGCGAGAGACCTAACGGCAACACTGGAAAGGCAAGAGGAAGCACAGCTAATGCAGAAAGAAGTAACACCTCGCCCCCCCACACCCACACACACACACACACACACACACACACACACACACACACACACACACACACACACACACCCACACACACACACACACACACACACACACACACACACACACACACACACACACACACACACACACACACACACACACACTCTCCCGGAAGATGATCATTACCACAAGAAGAAAATATTTATTATCTCAACAAAAAGAGAAGTTGCTTCTGAGATGAAATATAAACAGGAAGTAGAAATACTCAAGCAAAGCACAAATGTTAATTAAAACAAAATCATAAAACACTTCAAGTGAGCTCCACCTGTCCAAACATCTAAATAATATCAAACTGCAATGTGTTAAATATCTATAAAAGAACCCTAAATAAATATTGATCAGATATATCTTAAATACTATGGGTAATATATACAAATACTATGGGTAATATATCTCAAATACTACACCTTTAAAATCTTCAAATCTATAGGGTTTATTCTACAGGCCACACCCGGGAGCGAGAGGGAGAAGAACCAGGCCACACAATCCACACGTTGTATCAGATATGAACACAAATGTGTGAACATCGAGTAAAATATTCAACAAATAATTCAAAACACAAATAAGAAATACATTCTCTACATATTATACACACTAAGATATATGTGACTCTGCGCAATGAGTACTTTTACTTTTGGTACTTTAAAGACGTCTGCTGACCCTAAACATGTTTTCATTTCACACACACACACACACACACACACACACACACACACACACACACACACACACACACACACACACACAGACACAGACACACACACACACACACACACACACACACACACACACACACACACACACACACACACACACACACAACCACACACACACACACACACACACACACACACACACACACACACACACACACACACACACACACACACACACACACACACACACACACACACACACACACATACACATACACACCACACACACACACACACACACACACACACACCACACACACACACACACACACACACACCACACACACACACACACACACACATATATAAACACACACACATACACACACACACACACACACACACACACACACACACACACATATATACACACAAATACACACACATATACATACACACACACCACACACTCACACACACACACACACCACACACACACACACACACACACCACACACCCACACACACACACACACACACACACACACACACACACACACACACACACACACACACACACACACACCACACACACACACACACACACACACAGATATACTGACAGACAGATATTGTATACATGTGTCACGCTGAAGGTAAGAAAGAATTGTTAATATATATAAATATCAACATTATAAAGGTGGTCAACAAATGATACAAAGACACATAAGAAATACATTCTCTACATATTATACACACTAAGATATATTATTATATTATATTCTGCACAATAAGTACTTTCACTTGTGTTACTTTAAGACGTCTGCTGACCCTTAAATATGTTTTCATTTCACATTCATTCTGAAACTTCCAGTCACAGCTGTGATTTCTGGATGAGTTTCCAGCTAAAAGACACACACACACACACACACACACACACACACACACACACACACACACACACACACACACACACACACACACACACACACACCACACACTCACACACCTGATGAGCGTCGCTCCCGGTCTCCAGGGCCGAGGAAACAGGAAGTGCTTCTGCCGCCCGTCAGCAGCTCTCTGCTCCATCAGAAAACACGAGCTTTGAATAAAGGAACAAAGAGACGGTTTGGAAATTCCTCAGCTGTCTATTAATATTCCTGATTCTCACGTACGGTGGCCCTGAAGGTCAAAACCACGGACGGCATACATGAGAGTAACACATGCGTCACTTCCGGACGAAAATTACGGCCCCGCCCACTTTTGAGGGAAAACAAAGCTGTCATCTGAATGGCGGTCAATACAAGTTCTGAAGTTTTAGAAACCCGTGGATTGTCTGATCGTCAGAGAGCCCGGTCGCGATGGCCAGACAGGCGAACAATCACATTAAATCATTAGAAATCGACGAGCCGGCTCGATATTTGGTTAAATATAGCAGTAGGCGGTCGATGTGCATAGATGAGAGCAACACCTACGGCACTTCCGGGCGAAAACTACGGCCCCGCCCACCTTTGGGGAAACCAACGCTGTCATTTGAATGGCGATCGAGCCTGAAGCCACAGAGCTCTTCTTTTACTGTCCTTTCTTCTGAGAGGAAGTTCAGAAACACGGAACTCTTTTTTAAAGGTCCCGTGTCCATCTCTACTGATCATATTTCCATTGTTGAGGTCGACTAGAATAAATGTATATCGTGCAATGTTCCAAACTCACATTGGTTTCTCACAGCATCTCTGCAGAGTCTGTGTATTCTCTCTCTGTCCTACACGGCTTGTTGGAGCTCCGCCCCCCCCCTCCCAGTGAGCCCAGTGGCCGTCTGCGAGACAGCGAAACCCAGCCCGAAACACACACACACCCGCAGCCTGGCTGGGAGTTTGTGTGTGTGCCCAGCACCACACCAGCGAGCCTCACAACGTCCCGCCGAGTGTGTGTGTGTGAGGAAGTCCGCGGATTGGTCCAAGCGTAACGGCTCCTACGTTACGTTACGTCACAGAACCCAGGAAGTAAACAATGGAGAAAGATAAATGTCCAGCGAGGCGTTCTGGGGCAGCAGACAGGTCTTCTCTGTCCTCCTATTAATATCTAATAATACAAATAATTCAATTCAATAACATGCTTTAGCCACTAGGTGTCCCTTTATATCAGCTGTGCACCGTTATGGTGTAAATACAGCCTATCTACCAATTGGATCAAATATAAAAGTCAGCCGAATTAGTGTTGATACTGCAAGGAGACGCATTGTGTGAAAAGAAATGTAAGATGTTGTTTAATGGCTGATATATTTATGATCCACGTCACGTTTTCAGTGTTGGCGGCAGTTCTTCATGTTTGTCTCGAAGTCTTCTCATCAGGGCTCTATAAATAGAGAACTACGGCAGATATGTAATATTTAATGCAGCCGAACCGTGTATTACAATGCCGTTATGTGATGACTTTCAAAGAGAAAAGCAAGCACACTCGGAATAAAGTATTATTTTATTTTTTAAAAATGTTTTCAGATTTCACATCACATAAACACCAAATCCCAGCATGCATTGCGGCCAAACCATCCAATCATCGAGCTGAAGATCTTGTCTACATCTGTTTCCGGTTTCGTTTATCACAGATATATTTTGTTATACACACATTCATTCACACTTAAATTTAAATTTGCATTAAAGTATTTTGTGAGGCCTTCTATAAACTACGGTAAATTAACATGAACCGAAGCTGTTGCCTGGCAACGCAATCGCACAACGTCACGTCCGTTAATTCCACATCCACACGCATGGATTAACATCGATTTAATACATTAATGTAGCCTTTGTTTCTGCTCAAAGAGGAGTCGACCAGCTGGGGCAACAAGAACATCGGCGTAATCGAGTGTGACTATTACAAAATAAATCATTATTATATTAATATTGACAATAACAACCGGCCGTCGGGGAGCATTTGCTTGGCATTTCCGGGTATTTCTCCACTGGTTAACAATACCGTGTAACTGTCACGTTTGAAGGGACGAAATCGTGACATCTTCACGTCTCCCAGCGTGGTAAAATCGTCACATGTTCACGTCTTGCCGTGATACCGGGTTGAATTGTTTGCCTGTCCGGCCATCGTAATCGGGTGAAGATCATAAAATCCACGGTTTTCAAACATTTTTGATCGTATTGGCAAAAACTTCAGAATTTGTAACAGCTTTGTTTTCCCCCAAAAGTGGGCGGGCCGTAATTTTCACCAGGAAGTGACTTAGGTGTTACTCTCATCTATATTAACACAGCATTTCACGAAACACTCAAACATTAAAAAAAAGCACTAAAATATTTGTTTGTAACCAAAAAGGTTTAAAATACACTGATACATTTTTTTTTTAAATTAAGAAATACAAAATATTAAAACATTTAAAAATAGTCAGTGAATTACTCAAAAAAGACTTAGACATTTAACACACAAATATATTGATATATTGGTTTTAAAACATTAAAAAACATAAACACACAACAAAATTATTTTAAAAAGTGAAATAAATAAAAATAAATTATAGACAAAAGTGAACTGAAGAAAATCATAAAAAGAAATCAACAAAAAATCACAAAAAGTCAACAAGCACAATTAATTAAAGTGATCTGTTTCATTTTGAAAAGTCAGCTTTCTCCACATCCCTTCCCGACATGCTTTGACATGAAGATGATTTAATACCACCATTTATTCATTGTGATATTTCCATAAAGACATGGAAATGTTTTATTTGGCTCCATTGAAGCATCCCAGAATATTAAACGTCCATGTTCAACATTGTTAGCATGCATCCGAGAAGCTACACAAATGGCACCGACATCATCCGATCACATTATTGATTGTTTGCCATCACAATTGAGATATCAGTGATATTTAGTGTCTTCTCTCTTTGGGTTCCTGCCTCTCCCCAAACATCATCTTTGTTGATTTTATATTGTGGAAATAACCCTACATTTACTGACGAATTTAAACGTTTGGGCAAGTGAGGAAAAGCCTTTTTATTACCAAACGGTGCTCATGGGAGCCATGCATGCTTCATGGAGCTCAGCCCTTGTCTTGTGAAATGAATCTGTGTTGCCTTCTGATGGGATCGCTGCATGAAGAGCAGCTGCTTCAGTACAGAGCGCTTTTATAAATGTTATGATCCGTGGATTCATGCTCCATGTTGAATAATGAGCTCAAAGTAAACACAGGAAGTCATGAAACATCACGGCTTTAGAGACACGAACACACACACACACACCACACACACACACACACACACACCACACACACACACACACACACACACACACACACACATACAGAAGCCTCAAAGTGATCAAGGGCTGAAGGAGTTGTCTGTAATAACAAACCTAAAAAGAGAATTATTTTGTGGAAGCAGTCGCAAGTTCCACATCCGGTTGACACGAGGAAGGACGAGTGTGTGCGTGTGTGTGTGTGTGTGCGCGCGTGTGCGTGTGTGTGTGTTGTGTTGTGTTGTGAGGAAGGAAGTGTGTGTGTTCGCAGCAGGGTTTTATTAGTACACGTGTCCCGTGTAAACACAGCGCTGTGCAGCTCAGGGACTTAAAAGGCTTCTGTGAGGAGTTCAATGAAACACACCTCTGTCACTCGGCTTTGTTCGGGTGTATTAATATAGATGTAATCCACTCAACATGTAGAGTTCAAGCATTTCTCTTCTGTAGCCGATGCTGGAAAGGAGCAGGGAGCAGAGAGTCTGATTCTACTCACAGATCGATGGTGAATCGTTTTAGTATATTTACTGGTAGTCAGTCATTCAATGCAACCTTCTAGTTTGAACGCCTTGACTCAACACACAGGGTATTTGTGTGTACAGGTGAAGGGAGTATACAGCCTCTCTCTGATCCTGAGGGAACATTTAACAGAATACATCAATGATGTGAGGAAGCAAGAGATCAGGCAGAAGAGAGATTGAGAAAAGGAGAGGAACAAGAACAAAAAGAGTGATAATATAGGAGAAAGGATAGAGACGAGAAGACGAGACAAGGAGAGGATTGTACGTTCAATCTATCTATCCATCCATCCATCCATCTACCTACCTATCTATCCATCTATCCATCTATCTATCTATCTATCTATCTATCCATCCAGCTATCCATCTATCTATCTATCTATCCATCCATCTATCCATCCCATCTATCTATCTCTCTATCTATCCATCCACCTATCCATCCATCCATCTATATCTCTATCTATCCATCTATCTATCCATCCATCCATCCATCTACCTACCTATCTATCCATCTATCCATCTATCTATCTATCTATCCATCTCTCTGTCCATCCATCTATCTACCTACCTACCTATCTATCTCTCTCTCCCTCTCTCTATCTATCTATCCATCCATCCATCTATCTACCTACCTACCTACCTACCTATCTATCTCTCTATCTCTCAATCTATCTATCCATCCATCCATCTATCCATCCATCTATCTATCTACCTACCTATCTATCTATCTCTCTCTCTCTCTATCTATCCATCCATCCATCCATCTATCCATCTATCTATCTATCTATATACAGTGGGGCAAAAAAGTATTTAGTCAGCCACCAATTGTGCAGGTTCTCCCACTTAAAAAGATGAGAGGCCTGTAATGTTCATCCTAGGTTCACTTCAACGATGAGAGACAGAATGGGGGAAAGAATCCAGGAAATCACATTGTAGGATTTTTAAAGAATTTATTTGCAAATGATGGTGGAAAATAAGTATTTGGTCAATAACAAAAGTTCATCTCAATACTTTGTTATTTACCCTTTGTTGGCAACGACAGAGGTCAAACGTTTTCTGTAGTCTCCACGAGGTGTTCCCTGTTGCTGGCATGTTGGCCCATTCCTCCATGCAGACCTCCTCTAGAGCAGTGATGCTTTGGGGCTGTCGCTGGGCAACACGGACTTTCAACTCCCTCCAAAGATTTCCTATGGGGTTGAGATCTGGAGACTGGCTAGGCCACTCCAGGACCTTGAAATGCCTCTTACGAAGCCACTCCTCCGTTGCCCGGGCGGTGTGTTTGGGATCATCGTCATGCTGAAAGACCCCGCCACGTTTCATCTTCAATGCCCTTGCTGATGGAAGGAGGTTGTCACTCAAAATCTCACGATACATGGCCCCATTCATTCTTTCCTTCACACGGATCAGTCGTCCTGGTCCCTTTGCAGAAAGCCCCAAAGCATGATGGTCCCAGCCCCATGTTTCACAGCAGGTGGTCTTTGGACTCAGCATTCTTTCTCCTCCAAACACGTTGAATTTTTACCAAACAGTTCTATTTTGGTTTCATCTGACCAGATGACATTCTCCCAATCCTCTTCTGGATCATCTAAAGGCTCTCTAGCACACTTCAGACGGGCCTGGACGTGTCCTGGCTTAAGCAGGGGGACACGTCTGGCACTGCAGGGTTTGAGTCCCTGGCGGCGTCGTGTGTTACTGATGGTAGCCTTTGTTACTCTGGTCCCAGCTCTCTGCAGGTCATGGACTCGGTCCCCCGTGTGGTTCTGGATCTTTGCTCACCGGTCTTGTGATCACTTTGACCCCACGGGGTGAGATCTTGCGTGGAGCCCCAGATCGAGGGAGATTTTCAGTGGTCTTGTATGTCTTCCATTTTCTAATAATTGCTCCCACAGTTGATTTCTTCACACCAAGCTGCTTACTTGTTGCATATTCAGTCTTCCCAGCCTGGTGCAGGTCTACCATTGTGTTTCTGGAGTCCTTTGACAGCTCTTTGGTCTTGGCCATAGTGGAGTTTGGAGTGTGACTGTTTGAGGTTGTGGACAGGTGTCTTTTATTCTGATAACGAGTTCAAACAGGTTCCATTGATACAGTTAACGAGTGGAGGACAGAGGAGGCTCTGAGAGGAGAAGGTACAGGTCTGTGAGAGCCAGACATCTTGTTTGTTTGGAGGAGACCAAATACTTATTTACCAATTCATTCATTACAAATCCTACAATGTGATTTCCTGGATTCTTTCCCCCATTCTGTCTCTCATAGTTGAAGTGAACCTAGGATGATCATTACAGACCTCTCATCTTTTAAGTGGGAGAACCTGCACAATTGGTGGCTGACTAAATACTTTGTTGCCCCACTGTATCCATCTCTCGATCTCTTCTATCTCATCTATCTATCTATCTATCTATCTATCTATCTATCTATCTATCTATCTATCTATCTCTCTATCTATCTATCTACTATCTATCTATCTATCTATCTATCTATCTATCTATCTATCTATCTATCTATCTATCTATCTATCTATCTATCTCTATCTATCTATCCATCTATCTATCTATCTATCTATCTATCTATCCTCTATCTATCATCTATCTATCTATCTATCTATCTCTATCTATCTATCTATCTATCTATCTCTCTATCTAGCTATCTATCTATCTATCTATCTATCTATCTACTATCTATCTATCTAGCTTATCGTAGCCTATTCTATCTATCTTCTATCTATCTATCTATCTAGCTATCTATACTCTCTATCACTATCTATCTATCTAGCTATCTATCTATCTCTCTATCTATCTATCTATCTATCTATCTCTCTATCGCTCTGATCCATCCATCTATCCATCTATTATCATCTATCTATCTATCCGCTCTATCTATCCATGCTATCTATCTATCTATCTATCTCTCTATCTCTCTATCCATCTACCCTCTATCTATCCATCTTACTTCCACCCCTGATCACATCACAAGTTCCCTGTTTTTCTGTTTGTATTGATTGACTATATTGTCTGTTTGTACTTTTATCTTGTGTTTTTTGTGTACCTTGTACGGCGACCTTGAGAGCCTTGAAAGGCGCCTTCATAGATATAATGTATTAGTATTACCTACCCACCCATATATCAATGTCTAACCTAACGTGTGTCTTCCTGTGTGTTTTCAGACATGGATCTCCAGAACTCCACCCACCTCCCTGGGAACCAATCAGATTTCAGAAGCGTGTTCATCCTGAAGGTGTTGCCTCCGCTCTACCTGCTCACCTGTCTTGTGGGCGGAGTCCTGAACGGAGTCGCCGCCTGCATCTTCTTCCGGGTGCCGAGCGACTCGGGGCTGGTGGTGTACCTGAAGAACATGGTGGTGGCCGACTTCCTCATGCTCTCCACCTTCCCCTTCAAGGTGGCGGCCGAGTTGGGGGTGGGGGGGTGGCGCATGCACGTGGTCACCTGCCGCTACACCGCCGTGCTCTTCTACTTCTCCATGTACGTGGGCATGGTCTTCATGGGCTTCATCAGCCTCGAGCGCTACGTCAAGATCGTCCGACACACGTCCTCCAACACCTCCACCTGCGGGTAACTTCCTTTATTTACAACCATTCGTGTTATAATAATAATAATAATAATAATAATACATTTATTTTGGGGGGCGCCTTTCATAACACCCAAGGACACCTTACAGGGTTACAGATTTGCAATTTACATTTACAATTTTACCTTACAAATTAAAACGGTGGATTTAGTGAAGCATCAGCCGGGGTAAGACAAGACAAACAACAGGAAACTGACTACAGAAGGACACAGAAGGACACAGAAGGACACAAAAGGACACAAAAGGACACAGGGTACAGATTATAGAGAAAGTGCCAGTTTGAACAGGCGGGTTTTGAGTTGGGTCTTGAAGGTTGTCATGGACCCAGAGGCCAAGGTGTGTCATTACACCCAAATCTACATTCTTTCCACCACTTCATCTTCTTTAGCTTAAACCTTTTGCAACGCTTCTTCAGTACATCCTTTGTAGACTCTTACAGGATACTTCTTTCCCTCCCTACAGGTCGAAGTGGTGCAAGCTGCACCTCCTGCAGAGCGTGGACTTCGCTCGGGTTCTGGCGCTGCTCACCTGGGTCTTCATGCTGCTTTCCGTCCTGCCCAACGTGGTCTTCACCAGCAATCCTGCAACCGAGACCAACGCGCGGTGCTGCATGGAGCTGAAGACGAAGTTCGGCCTGCAGTGGCATCACTTCCTAGCCTACTTCAACAACGCCCTCTTCTGGCTGACGTTGTTCCTGCTGTCCTTTTGCTACGCCTCCATCGCCTGCCATCTGTACAGCTCGTATCGACGTGTTCGCCGCGAGCAAAGCGACGCCTGCAGGAAGTCCAAACGCAGCATCTTCAGCCTCCTGGCGGTGTTTTTCGTCTGCTTCGTTCCGTACCACGTGCTTCGCGTCCCGTATACTTTGAACCAGAAGGCGGGGTCGGGCTTCAGTGAGGACGCCCGCTTCTGGCTGTTCCAGCTGAAGGAGGCCACGCTCTTCCTCTCCGCCATCAACGTCTGCCTCGACCCCGTCATCTACTTCCTGATGTGCCGCACCTTCAGGGAGTCGCTGCTCAGGAAGCTGTCGGGGAGGAGGAGGAGGAGGAGGAGGGGGGGGTCGCTCACCACCGGACAGTCCGTCACTAACCTAGGCGGGGTAGAGGAGAGGAGGTGAGGGAAGGAGACAAGAATAGGAGGCTATTCACCGTATGCCTAGTCCGCTCTTTGGCGCTTCCACGTTGACTTAATATTACTTTGCATCGCGTCGCCAGCTCGATCAACCTTCGCTTGCCAAAGAAACTGTTCTTAAGCTTTTTAAAGAACTGTTATTAAGTTATAAAAGTGTGTTCAGATTATTTCGATTGACAATATGTGATTACTTATCCAAAAAGAGAGCTACAGCTTTGGCCACAGCTAGCCAGATAGCTTATTAGATGCTAAGGTAAGTTTGATAGATACATAGATAGAGGGAAAGGAGAGGAGGAAACAGGAGAGGTAACAAAGGAAAGGAGAGACAAGGATGAAATAACAGAGGAAACAAGGAAAGGGAATGACGCTTTATTTTAACCAGACTATAGTTGTATGTAAATATTGTAGAATATAGAATCTTATAAAGAAGACATTTTCACGGAAAGCAATCTATGTTTTACCTCACACGTCCAAAAGTAAAAATGTGTTGCTTCAATAAGATCAGAAATGTATGTAAATGCAGAAATATGTATGTATAATTGTAAATAAGTATATATTTTTAAACGCCATGTATATAGTACGTAGGCAGACGGCAGATGTATTTATTGTTGAAGAAGCAAAGTGAATAAAGGAAGTGCTGTGAGGAAATGAAAGAGGATTGCGATGACTGGGCAACCATGTGCCTTTCTTTGAACAACTTCATAATTACACTGTCTGTCAGAGGCGAAGCTCCTCCCCTTCCTCCATGGGACCTTATTTCAGAAAAGTTATGCATTGAAGTCAATGGAGAGAGGAAGATTGTGCCACGAATTACACATATGATGTTTGTCCATTTAAAAGATCATTTTACAAGTAAAAAAAATAAAACTGTGAAGTAACACTTTTGTTTTGTGTGAAACCGCTCAATGAACTACATCTCCCGCCTCGCACCACACACCAAGACGGCCGTCACGTTGGAACATTTCACTTCTTTCTTTCAGAACGAGGCGGAAATAATTAAACAAGGTGAACATCACTGCAAGTCTGGGCGCGTTGAGAGCTGCACACACACAAGCGGAGTCAGTCGGTTCCTGAGAGCCAGCATGCGGGACCGGGACTCTGGGATTTGTAGTCTTTCTAGTTGTGTATTTTTCATAGTCTTATATTTCAACAGTTTTACGACAAACTGTGACTTTTTTGACACGGAAATGATTATTTAAAGGACACATATCATGCTATATTTAAATGATATATTGTAGGGACATAAGGTATATTTATACGTTTCTGTTTTCAAAATACCAAACAGATCCTGCATTTGAGCCATGCCTCATTTCGCTCTATTTGCTCTTTCCAGACCTGGTTTACAATACAAACTTTTTCCGAAATAAGGTCCCATGAGTCCCACCGGAAGGGGAGGGACTTCGCCTCTCTATAGGGGCGCTAGGGGCGCCGCCCCCCCTCTTCCCACATTACAAAAAAATATATATATCTAAAAAATATATTTTTCATTTTTAATAAACAAGGTAAATATCATGTAATTGGTATCAAATGTATAATCTACAATAAAATCTTGTTTAAAATTGTGTTACGATGTCTAAAGTTACTGATAAGTCACATGTTTCCTGCCTGGCCGTGCCCGTGTATCATTACCCTCTCTCGTCTGGGCGCTATGCACAGCGCCCAGACGAGAGAGCCGCAAGTGCAGCAGAAGCCAACTGTTGCTACACTATGCCGCCGAAACATGATTTCAGCCAATCAGCGTCGTCAAATCTGATGGTCACAGGGCGCCTACGTCAGCGCCCGGTGCAATCTGTGAGTTGTTTGGACTCGTATCCAAGGAGACAAAACAGGAAGCTGTCATACAATCTGGAAGCTATCATTAGCAGCTATTAGGAAAACTCCTTTTTTGACATAAAAATGGAATTATGGATAATCAATAATCAATGATTAACCTTCAGCCGAGTTGTTCTCGTTTTTGATCAGAACAACAGCAAAAGGTATCTCCGTGTTTTGCTACCTAACGCTACATCGTGTGATGTCTGTATTTGCTTCGCCTGTCGCGAGTTCTGATCGCTCAGTGATGACACTTATATTTCTATAATCTTGTTTGTGCATATCCGATAAGTATATCGATTGATTAGACGCTGCTTGTGAGACTTGTGTTTTGTTTCGGTAAACATGGTTCATATCATCAGTTCGCTGAGTTTCTTCCCGTTAAATGTGTAGGACAGATGAATAGTTTATTACATTTTAAGAAGCCCTGAGACACAGAATCGTGAGAAAAAAACGGGGGGGGGGGGGAAGCCCCTTAACAGGTTAAATGGGAATTAAATCATTTTAAGTAATTTGAGTGTTCCCAAAGCCCCGGTGTTCTGCAGTTTGTGTGGGCCGACTCATATATATATATATATATATATATATATATTCTTTATACTGTAGAAACCAGGACAAGGTGTTTGGACGTTTTGGAAGATTCATAGCCACACTGAAGATTATGGAGGTATTGATCAGTCTTCTCATATTTATAAGCCTCAATTTGTTGTGTTCAAAACAGCACCAACTTTGAAAATAAAACTCTAAAAATAAAACATTGTGACCACTGGAAGGTTTTAAAACAGACATAGTAGCATAGCAACTTTCAAATATGAGCTTTCTAAATGTGAGTATCAGTCGATGATCTCCATGTAGTACCAGCAATAAAGGACACACTAATTATCAGCTTCATTTAAATAAAAGCAGTTGATTTATGAAGTGTAAAGTATAAGTAGTAAAAATGCAGTACAGTACAGTAAATATGTGGTGCATGAAGTACATTTTAAGTAAAAGTTGTAATACATCAGTGTATCACATCAGAGAGCTGTGATATATATTGATGAAAAACATTATAATAGGGGACCTTTAAATCATGTGCTTTGGTGAGTACAGTACAAACTGAAATATAAAAACTGCAGCCAGACTTGGTGCCACCATTCGAGAGTCAATACTTTACAAAGACTCCTTTATGGGAACATTTAGGCACCGCAATATAAAAATATGATCAAATATATCGTCTACAAAGATTATGTTTTAAGTCAAATCAAAGTAGATTGAAGATCTTGCTCGACTGCAGCCTTTCCCTCTGCAGCCTCTTCTTCTGCAGCCTTTCCCTCTTCCTCTTCCTCGCTCCTCTTCTTCCTCCAGCAGGGCATCATGTTGCGTAGCGTCTGTCTGAAAGGCTCATGGAGGTAATAGAAGATGAGCGGGTCGAAGCAGAGATGCAGGATGCTCAGCAGCAGCGTGGCCTCCTTCCCCAGGAACAGCTTCCTCCTGACGCTGCACTCAGTGATGACTTTAGTCTGCGTCAGAGTGTACGGAGCTCGCACCACGTGGTACGGAACGAAGCCCACGATGTACGCCAACGCCACGGCCGTCACGCTGACCGCCGCCCGCCGGGCATCTGCCCTCAGCAGGGGGTCTCTGCGGTTGCCAAGGAGCCTCCGGAGAGCCAGGAAGCTGGAGAGCAGCACGGAGAACGAGGCGTTCAGGAACAGCGCCGTGCAGAGGACCACGGTCAACGCGTGCCAGTGGAGGCTGGTGCCCTTCTTCAGAGACGCACAGCTGAGGAAACGCTGCTCCTAAACACACAGAGAAGCATTAGTCATAGTTACAAGGGTGCAGGAAAGAGTCCTGAAACCCTGATATGAGTTAGCATTTGTAGCATTTCCTGTCTCCATGGTGTGGACGTTATCCTGAAATAAGATCTGAAGTTAACACAAGCTGAAGAAATGTTAACGATTTGTTCTACATTATTAAATAAGTAAGTAAATACCCTACTGGTGAATTTAAAAATTGCGGTTGCCAACAAGTGTCTAAATGAGACGACTAAACGTCATCACGCCCAACATTAGCCGCCTTTAGCTTAGCGGTGGTGACGTGAAGTCATGTGACCGTGCTGAAGTTCCTTTATATCCCAACATTAGCAAACTTTAGCTTAGCGGTGGGGACGTGAAGTCATGTGACCGTGCTGAAGTTCCTTTATATCCCAACATTAGCAAACTTTAGCTTAGCGGTGGTGACGTGAAGTCATGTGACCGTGCTGAAGTTCCTTTATAGCCCAACATTAGCCTCTTTTAGCTTAGCGGTGGTGACGTGAAGTCATGTGACCGTGCTGTAGTTCCTCTATAGCCCAACATTAGCCGCCTTTAGCTTAGCGGTGGTGACGTGAAGTCATGTGACCGTGCTGAAGTTCCTTTATAGCCCAACATTAGCCACCTTTAGCTTAGCGGTGGTGACGTGAAGTCATGTGACCCTGCTGTAGTTCCTTTATAGCCCATCATTAGCCTCCTTTAGCTTAGCGGTGGTGACGTGAAGTCATGTGACCCTGCTGTAGTTCCTTTATAGCCCATCATTAGCCACTTTTAGCATAGCGGTGGTGACGTGAAGTCATGTGACCGTGCTGTAGTTCCTTTATATCCCAACATTAGCCACTTTTAGCATAGCGGTGGTGACGTGAAGTCATGTGACCGTGCTGTAGTTCCTCTATAGCCCAACATTAGCCGCCTTTAGCTTAGCGGTGGTGACGTGAAGTCATGTGACCGTGCTGTAGTTCCTTTATAGCCCAACATTAGCCTCTTTTAGCTTAGCGGTGGTGACGTGAAGTCATGTGACCGTGCTGTAGTTCCTCTATAGCCCAACATTAGCCGCCTTTAGCTTAGCGGTGGTGACGTGAAGTCATGTGACCGTGCTGAAGTTCCTTTATAGCCCAACATTAGCCACCTTTAGCTTAGCGGTGGTGACGTGAAGTCATGTGACCGTGCTGTAGTTCCTTTATATCCCAACATTAGCCACTTTTAGCATAGCGGTGGTGACGTGAAGTCATGTGACCGTGCTGTAGTTCCTCTATAGCCCAACATTAGCCGCCTTTAGCTTAGCGGTGGTGACGTGAAGTCATGTGACCGTGCTGTAGTTCCTCTATAGCCCAACATTAGCCGCCTTTAGCTTAGCGGTGGTGACGTGAAGTCATGTGACCGTGCTGTAGTTCCTCTATAGCCCAACATTAGCCGCCTTTAGCTTAGCGGTGGTGACGTGAAGTCATGTGACCGTGCTGAAGTTCCTTTATAGCCCAACATTAGCCACCTTTAGCTTAGCGGTGGTGACGTGAAGTCATGTGACCGTGCTGAAGTTCCTTTATAGCCCAACATTAGCCACCTTTAGCTTAGCGGTGGTGACGTGAAGTCATGTGACCGTGCTGTAGTTCCTTTATAGCCTAACATTAGCCTCCTTTAGCTTAGCGGTGGTGACGTGAAGTCATGTGACCGTGCTGTAGTTCCTTTATAGCCCAACATTAGCCACCTTTAGCTTAGCGGTGGTGACGTGAAGTCATGTGACCGTGCTGTAGTTCCTTTATAGCCTAACATTAGCCTCCTTTAGCTTAGCGGTGGTGACGTGAAGTCATGTGACCGTGCTGTAGTTCCTTTATAGCCCAACATTAGCCTCCTTTAGCTTAGCGGTGGTGGTGACGTGAAGTCATGTGACCGTGCTGTAGTTCCTTTATAGCCCAACATTAGCCACCTTTAGCTTAGCGGTGGTGACGTGAAGTCATGTGACCGTGCTGTAGTTCCTTTATAGCCTAACATTAGCCTCCTTTAGCTTAGCGGTGGTGACGTGAAGTCATGTGACCGTACTGTAGTTCCTTTATAGCCCAACATTAGCCTCCTTTAGCTTAGCGGTGGTGGTGACGTGAAGTCATGTGACCGTGCTGTAGTTCCTTTATAGCCCAACATTAGCCACCTTTAGCTTAGCGGTGGTGACGTGAAGTCATGTGACCGTGCTGTAGTTCCTTTATAGCCCAACATTAGCCACCTTTAGCTTAGCGGTGGTGACGTGAAGTCATGTGACCGTGCTGTAGTTCCTTTATAGCCCAACATTAGCCACCTTTAGCTTAGCGGTGGTGACGTGAAGTCATGTGACCGTGCTGTAGTTCCTTTATAGCCCAACATTAGCCTCCTTTATCTTAGCGGTGGTGACGTGAAGTCATGTGACCGTGCTGTAGTTCCTTTATAGCCCAACATTAGCCTCCTTTATCTTAGCGGTGGTGACGTGAAGTCATGTGACCGTGCTGTAGTTCCTTTATAGCCCAACATTAGCCGCCTTTAGCTTTCCGGTGGTGACGTGAAGTCATGTGACCGTGCTGTAGTTCCTTTATAGCCCAACATTAGCCTCCTTTAGCTTAGCGGTGGTGACGTGAAGTCATGTGACCGTGCTGTAGTTCCCGTATAGCCCAACATTAGCCACCTTTAGCTTAGCGGTGGTGACGTGAAGTCATGTGACCGTGCTGCGGTTCCTTTATAGCCCAACGTTAGCAAACTTTAGCTTAGCGGTGGTGACGTGAAGTCATGTGACCGTGCTGTAGTTCCCTTATATCCCAACATTAGCCTCTTTTAGCTTAGCGGTGGTGACGTGAAGTCATGTGACCGTGCTGTAGTTCCTTTATAGCCCAACATTAGCCACCTTTAGCTTAGCGATGGTGACGTGAAGTCATGTGACCGTGCTGAAGTTCCTTTATAGCCCAACATTAGCCGCCTTTAGCTTAGCGATGGTGACGTGAAGTCATGTGACCGTGCTGTAGTTCCTTTATAGCCCAACATTAGCCACCTTTAGCTTAGCGGTGGTGACGTGAAGTCATGTGACCGTGCTGTAGTTCCCGTATAGCCCAACATTAGCCACCTTTAGCTTAGCGGTGGTGACGTGAAGTCATGTGACCGTGCTGCGGTTCCTTTATAGCCCAACGTTAGCAAACTTTAGCTTAGCGGTGGTGACGTGAAGTCATGTGACCGTGCTGTAGTTCCCTTATATCCCAACATTAGCCTCTTTTAGCTTAGCGGTGGTGACGTGAAGTCATGTGACCGTGCTGTAGTTCCTTTATAGCCCAACATTAGCCACCTTTAGCTTAGCGATGGTGACGTGAAGTCATGTGACCGTGCTGAAGTTCCTTTATAGCCCAACATTAGCCACCTTTAGCTTAGCGGTGGTGACGTGAAGTCATGTGACCGTGCTGTAGTTCCCTTATATCCCAACATTAGCCTCTTTTAGCTTAGCGGTGGTGACGTGAAGTCATGTGACCGTGCTGTAGTTCCTTTATAGCCCAACATTAGCCACCTTTAGCTTAGCGATGGTGACGTGAAGTCATGTGACCGTGCTGAAGTTCCTTTATAGCCCAACATTAGCCACCTTTAGCTTAGCGGTGGTGACGTGAAGTCATGTGACCGTGCTGAAGTTCCTCTATAGCCCAACATTCGTGTTTCTTTGCAGCAGTAGCAGGAGCAGCTGTAGCTAATGCAGTTTTTGCAGCAGTGTTACCTGAACGTGCTGAATGGGCAGAGCCATGTTTGGCACCATGATGAGGAGCAGCAGCATCCAGACCACCACAGACAGCAGCCAGGAGAAGCCCACCTCCTGCAGCCGCATGGAGCACAGCGAGGTGGAGTCCTGAGGGGGGGGAGACCATCAGATAGCATTGTTATGAGCCGTCAGAAAAATCAACGCGCATCCACATTAATGATCAGATATCGCAGTTTATTTATAGAAAAACTGACAGAATACTAAACAAAACTCTAAACTCTTAAACAAAAGATTCAAAGCCATACATCTTGGGTACATTTTCTCACCCAGAATTCTATCGTGCGGTTAATGAATAATTTGCCTTCTACCCATTGTGAGCACCTGTCGACCTTGAGAGCCTTGAAAGGTGCCTTTATAAATAACATGTATTATTATTATTAGTGAGTTAATTGAAATGCATTCGGCTCTTTGTTGTGGAACTAAAGGCAGCAAAATGCGTACATGAAGCGCTACGTCCTGAACGCAAGAAATCTTCCCCTCGTGGGGGCGGGCTCATGTGATTGGCTTAGACTGGAGGAGACATCCGATTGGCTATAGATAGAAAAATCGTATGAATCGGCTGAGCGTCAGGGGAGTCTCAAAAAACCCACACACGAATGCAGAGCGATCCGTGCACAGGAAGCGGGTTGTGTTGCAGGTGCAGGGGATTTAAAACACACATGTAAAACTTTTTTCTGTATTTGGATTTTATTTACATGAATATGAAACGGAACACATTTGTGTGTGCTTTGAAACACACAAGTGTGGATCCTTCAGTGTGCACGTGTGTATTATGAGACTGTTCTGAGCCCATACATATGGCCTTCATCAGTGACCGGTCCACCCAGGATCTGACCACACGGTGGCAGCCATAATGAGAAACAAATGAAAGAGCATTCTGCGTTAAATGTGTTCATACTGTTTGAAATAATGACTGTCGGCAGTGTGAACATCTTTGTTACATCTTTTGTCAAAGGGATGTGAGATCTGCAGACTGGCGGCCATTGAGAGTTTGTTTCTGTGGTTTTACAAAGACTTTACATATTTGGCGCTGGTTTTAAATCTGCAAAGGCCTCTCACCTCGATGTGATGGCAGCATGTATCAGCTGTGTCCCCGTGTCCCGTGGTAATACGGCTAATGTGTTTATTTATTATTTGTGGGGCAATTTCAATTTATGTTATTTATCTTTTTTTCAAGATTGAAATGAAGCTCAGCGCAAGTTCTTTCAGGAAGACGGGGTGTGATACATTCACTATATATATACAACCAGCTCATCACAGGCATTCTTTTTAACCTATCACATGTCACCTCATTCTCCAGCAGCCAATCAGCGAGCTGCAGCCACACTATAACATGGTTCTCCTCTCTCCTGCAGTCAGCTGTGACTTCAGGTGTTCATGCACCTCATCATACAGTATGGCATGTGTCATACATGTTCAAACTAAATGGATTCTCTCCTGATTGAAACATCGTGTGTTTAAATAAACAACTGCAGTTCAAAATAAAAAGTGAATTTCCTAATATTGTTGTTGTGGAATCAATTAATTTCTTTCTTTAAAGGCAAAAACATGAAAAAGTTAAGAGAAAAAAAACGATTGAATACAATATATTTGGAGCAACTTAATTTATAAATGGTTGTCAACTTAAAGACGTGTGTTCACGATGAGGGTAATTAAGTGCATACAACTTAACATTCCTTTTAAATCATGCGGTAAAACTCGTAGGAACAACTTAATCTTCAACTTCAAAACTTGTGTTTATGCTCCAACTATGAAGTGAGTGGTAATTGAAACACCTCTGACTGCAGAGGAACAGCCTTCTCCCCTAACTCAAATAACTTTGTTGCTTTAAGACAATTTCATTAGAAGTCGTCTTAACTCAATAAACATCGATGCAAACTGTTGCGTTGGTTTTCTTTGTTGAGCCGAGGCCTCTGTTTGAGAGTGTAGGAGAGGATATTGCCTGAAATGGAACATGCTTATGCAGCGCCGCCGGCCAGCAGCTGCATCCACCGAGCTGCACGGCTGCGCTGCGTATCGCATTGAGGAGATTGGACACATTTCTTGTAACCATGAATTGTCATTAGATAACCATCGAGGGTTCTCCTAGGGTTTCCTGTGATTGAGTAACTGATGTGAAGGACCCACATTCATAGGTGCCTCTCTCTTAGCCTGCTTTAAGTGACAGAGGAGCTCTTGCACTTGTTAGTTGTCCCTAGACTGAAGTACAGCTGCATTGCTGTGACTGATGCAGATCTGCGCCTCAGTGATACCGGCAGGTAGCAGTCGGTGATGAGGAAGGCGAGGAAGGCGATGGAGGCGTACAGGCTGGTGTTAGTGCCACAGTAGCTCTTGAACTACTTGTGAATAGATTTTAAAATATAATCTGTTTTGTTATAACTGGATGCAGATGTGTTGAATCAGTCTTACCTCCGTGAGAGGACGTGGACGCTCAACATCTGCTCTTCTGCTGAAAGCACTCTTTTACCCAGGCTTTAGTACCATAGTATCTCTTTAAAACGTTTAAAGACTTAAACATTGAGGCTGTATTGTTATAACTGGATGTAGACGTGTTGCTTCTCTAGTACATAAACTAAGAAAGGACCATGAGATGACATTTGACTCTTGTACACTAACAGGGAGACAGAGAAACATCATCAAGAGACGTCTTATGTTACCTGCAGGTAGCAGTCGGTGATGATGAAGGCGAGGAAGGCGATGGAGGCGTACAGGCTGATGTAGAGCGTGACGGCGCTGGCCTGGCAGTGAAACACCTTCAGGCTCCACGGGGCTGCCCCCCCGTCCTTCAGGATCTTAAAGGGGAGGGCGAGGAGCAGCAGGAGGTCGGAGAGCAGCAGGTTCAGAAGATACACACTGAGGCTGCGCCGCTGCACACACACACACACACACACACACACACACACACACACACACACCTTTAAATACACAACCACACAAAGGGCAACTCGGGGATTATAAGCAGAGATGTTGATGTTGAAGCTCAAACCGGTGACAAGTGAGATTTTTCAAACAATTATAAACCAGCGCTTTTCTGAAAAGTACAAATTATTTTCAGCCAGGAGCCGAAAAGAAGGCAATAAAAACACTTCGGTTTTTCTGGAGGTGGCAGCTTCCGCCGGCGTGCGCTCGCTGTTACGATTGAAAAAAGACTCGGGACTCAAATGAACAACACTGCGCTGACTTTGAGGATAAAAAGCTGAGAACTCGAGGATCAGAAAATGCTAAATGGACCGACCGCAGACTTAGCATCACGAGACAAGATGAAGTGGAACAAAGGGAGACGTAGACTGTATATTTACACAAGGTAAGACAAGAGGAAGTGAAGTGATCTGAAACGAGGAATAAAACAGGAAGTTGCATGGCATAGCAGGCGAGCGGGGAGGACGTACCAGGAAGGAAGCTGCCGGTCCCTCGACACAAAGCAACGGGATTTCTCCAGGGTTTAGGAACAGCTGGAATAACGTCTGTGGAAACGAACCTGTTTGATGAACGCACGTTTCGTTCAGCCGGATAATCTCCACGTGTCTACTTTCATAACGTTCTAATCATAACTCTAACGTCCAGAAGCTAAATGCTAACGTGATGCTACAAAGGAGCTACAGCGAGTCCAGCCGCACGACTTCAACGTCACGCCGACTTCAGATCCAGATTCAAACACAGACTCTAGATGGAACGAGTTGAAGCGTCTGTCTGAACACTCTGCAGGAGGCAGGGACTGGCTTTCAAGCAGAACAGGAACTAGCTCAGAGGAGTGTTCACGTGTTCGGCGTAATGACGTAACACGGCCTCCACGACTTCTGTAGTCCTGTTCAGCCGCTCGGTAACGACCATCGTTTCTCAGACACGTTAACTCTTCAGAAATCACCAGCTGATGGATTAATGTCGTAGAACAAAACGTGATCCGTCTCTTCAACGCGTCTCAACCTCAGACCTTAGTTCACTTTCCTAAACCCTACGGAGAGATCCCATTGGCTCTGAGACGAGAGCCAATGGAGCTTCTCATTACTCTTTGTAACCTCTCCCTCAGCACGAACACAATTCCTAAAGTGTGGAAGTCAGCGTTTGTCCTGCCTCTACTGAAAGGAGGGGAGGCCACCTTATTGAATAACTATAGGCCATCTCTAAGTGGTCAGTTCTGGCTCAGGCTCTTGAACGCTCAGTGAGTGAACAGGTAAAGGTGTTTTATGTACACATGACATCCTGTCTGAACATCAGTCAGGCTTCAGAAAGCAGCGCAGCACCATCACTGCCACGATGAACGTGTGAACGATGTGGAGAGTATCTTAGACCAGTGGTTCCCAAACGGTGTGCCGTGAGGCAAGTCCGGGTGTGCCGTGGGATTTTGTGACAACCATACGTTATTATTGCAATATACAACTACACAGAAATAATTATTATTTATTTACTATATCAGTACTTTGTAGGTTTATATGTACGTAATCTGCGCGACTTGCGCGTCCACATCTCCGCGTGCAGTGCTGCATAAACATGGCTGAGTCAGCGATAACTCTCGAGGGGTGGAGGTATGCCCATTATTTTGAGTTCATCCGAAGAATAGACAGGAAGTGACGGTGAGGTGCAAACTGTGTCCAGGCCAGAAGCTGTTATCCACTGCTGTGAACACCACGTCAAACCTCAACACGCACCTGCAAAGAACACATGCTAAGGTGGAGCTACCGCACACGCCATTTGTTGTTTGTTTATATCACAGTCTGTTCTTCTTCTCTGTCTTCCGGTTGTTGCCTGTTTTGAATGACGAATACACACTCCCGCCGCCTGCTGGTAAGGAGAGTTATTGTACGTGCTCGGCTGAAGTCTTTGCGGTGTCTGGTTCCAGTGCAACACATGGCCAACACGCAGGAGAACACGCCGACGCAACAGCGTGAGCAGAGATAGACTGCGCAAAATATACAGATAGCAGGAGACAGAGGACAGCCACGGTCAGATAGCAGGAGACAGAGGACAGCCACAGTCAGATAGCAGGCGACAGAGGACAGCCACGGGTCAGATAGCAGGAGACAGAGGACAGCCACGGTCAGATAGCAGGAGACAGAGGACAGCCACGGTCAGATAGCAGGAGACAGAGGACAGCCACGGTCAGATAGCAGGAGACAGAGGACAGCCACGGTCAGATAGCAGGAGACAGAGGACAGCCACGGTCAGATAGCAGGAGACAGAGGACAGCCACGGTCAGATAGCAGGAGACAGAGGACAGCCACGGTCAGATAGGAAAACATTCAGGATCTGGATCAGTCGTCTTATGCGACAATGGAAACTGAACTAAAGAGAACATTTGAAACTTTAGCAGTCTGCGTGATCTGCCTGCAGGGAGGGGTGGGCCGGCCCTGCGACTAAAGTAACGAGTAAAGTAACGAGTTACTTTATGTAGAGAGTAACGAAGTAGTGTAATATATTACTTTTTTTTAAAGTAATATGTAATATATTACTTTTTTTTTAGTAACGACCCCATCTCTGCTGAAATGTTACATTTATAATTTGTAGTTCAGGACCGTGGACAATGCAGCTTCCTTGCATTGACAGTTCTCTGTGCTGAGTTTCCTTTGTCTCATGTTTAATGTTGTGACCTGTCTGGTTTAAATGAGTGTGTTGCTGCTTTGATGAAGCCTAATTTGATAACGTTTCAAATTAATTTCTGAAATATTTCGTTAATAAATATTTCATGAGTAATATAGTTGTCTTTGTCACATTTTATTTGGCATTAGTAAATAATTATGCACATGTACAGATATTTTACATGATGAGTGATAACACGTGTTATAAGGGCTGTTTTGCACAATAGGTGAGCCTTGAGATTTGTACTTGTCCTTTGGTGTGCCTTGGGCACAACAAGTTTGGGAACCACTGTCTTAGATAATAAGCAGAGTTGAGCAGCTCTGTTTGTTGACCTGTCCAAAGCGTTTGACACGTCGATCATCGCATTTTAAAGCAGAGGCTAGCCAGTATTGGCATATCCAGCCGTGCAGTGGGTGGTTTGTGAACTACCTCTCTGAAAGGTCCCATGTGTTCACTTTGATGGGCTGTCTTCTGAGTGGTTTAAACATTTCTAATGGTGTACCACAAGGTTCTGTTTTAGGACCACTTTTATTCTCCATATATATTAACAGCGTAGGTGAAAATGTGGATGAAGCTACTTTACATGTCTATGCGGATGATACCGTGATGTTCTGTGCAGGTCCCTCATTCAGGAGGCTGGTGTTAAATTACAGGCTGTTTTTAACACTATTCAGACTCAGCTCTCTGAACTAAAGCTTCTTCTAGATGTGGATCAAACCAAGGTAATGCTCTTTTCTAAAGCTAAAAAGACACCAGAGCCTGTTTTAGATATTGTAACTACGCAAGGAATAACACTTGAAGTGGTTGCCTGTTACAAACACCTTGGTATCTGGCTTGATGATTGTCTCTCTTTTAAACTTCATGTCAATAACCCGGTTAAAAAGCTGAGGGTGAGGCTAGGGTTCTTCTACAGGAACAAGTCCTGTTTCTCGCTTGAGGCCAGGAAAAGGCTCTGTGACCTTTGACCTGTGCTGGACTATGGGGATCTGGTCTATATGAATGCACCTGCCAATTGCCTGGTCCAGTTAGATGCTGCGTATCACAGCGCTCTGAGATGTGTGACTGACTGTAAAGCATTAACCCATCACTGTACCCTGTATGCAAGGGCTGGTCTGCTTCACTAACTGTACGGAGGCTCAGTCACTGGTACATCTTATATACAAAGCCATGCTAGGGAAACTTCCATCTTATATCTGCTCCCTGATCTCACGGAGAATTGTAAGTGGCTACTGCCTGAGATCGAATGCTGTGGTTTTATTAAATGTGCCAACTGCTAGGACTGTCTGAGGGAAGCAGCTTTTAGATGCAGCTCCTCTGTCTTGGAACAGTCTGCACATTAAATGGAAACTGAACAATCTGGTGCCACTAAATGTTTTTAAAGCTCGGTTGGATGCTAGTCAATCAGAAGCTGTTGGTACCTGCACATGTGGATAGTTATGTAAATGATGCTGGATGATGTCTTTTTGTTGTTCTGTTGATGCTTTTATGTTTCATGTGGAACGACTTGAGCAGGTCTCCCTTGAAAAAAAGAGATCAATGATCTGGTTTGAAATTAAATGAAACGAGGGAACAGGAAGTGGTGAAATGCTAACTCACTTCCTGGTTTTAGGACTCGTCACTGCACCACTCTATAAATTAACTTAACTTAATTGTCCGGACACCACGCTCGCTTCTCACTGGAATCCATTGGCGCTGGAGCTACAAGGGTCTTCCTGTAAGTTCATCTGATCTCATGTCAGGCCTCTGTTCTCCTTTCCATGACCATTCCTAAGTGTACCTTGACTCTGCGGCCTGCGGATGAAGATCCACACTGACAGCACGTTTCCAGGCACGCTGATGATGAAGACGAGGGTGTAGAGGACGGTGAAGGGTCCCATCTGGTCGTTCACGATGCATTGTTCTCCTCCATCACTGGAGTTGGAGGAAGGAGGCACCATCGCCTGCAGCCCAGACACACCCAGAGCTCAGGGTTTATGATTAAAGCTGAGGAAGACGTTGGGGTTTCAGGTGGAAGACAAGGAGAGGCCTGTGTGAAGAAAGCATACTTTAAAGAGCTTGAACAACTTTGACCTAATTGGGTTTCTTAATCTAAATTGGTTTCTACATTAACATTAGTTTTTTCCTGATGTAGAATCCGACAGTAGTGCATTGAACCTGCATTCCCTCTAATATCCAGCAGGGGGCCTCTGATTGTGTAGAAGTCTATACAGAAATGACCATACTTCTCACTTGATTTATTACTTAAACAATTACCTGCCGAGTTCATGGTTTTGATCTGCAGTTTCAAGTCTTCTGCAATACAGCCTGATGTTCATTAAACTAATTTTAAAATGTTTACTGAGGGAATAAATCAAGTTAGAAATCTGCGAATGTTCTCATTGACTTCTACACATTTTGATGTATCTTAATAACCAGTCGCCCCCCTGCTGGGTGTTGGAGAGAATGCAGGTTTAAGTCACTTCTACATTGGCTGTGAACAAAACAGGAACTGAGGTGCGTTGGATTAGTTTAGCGTGGGAGCTGACATGCAGACAGCAGGCGGGAGGAGACAGACACAAATGCAAATCTGTGGTCACATAAGAAACTTCTGCTGCGACAGGAAGTAGTGAATCAGGAAACGTTGACTCATTCAACCAGAACATAAATCACCATAATAGCGCCACATCTGCTTTCTTAGAGGGCGGTAGATTTACTGTGAAATATATATTTGCATAGCCTATGTACAGTGATGTACTTGAACGCGTTCAATGAACGATCGTTCATGAACGCGTTCATATTTTGGGCGAACGTGAACTGAACGTAGTGTATTTCCGCTAGATGAACGTAATTGAGAACGCGTTCATTCTCAGCGCTGTATAACGGCGTTCAAAAGTGCGTTCATTCTCAGCACTGTATTATAACGGCGTTCAAAAGTGTGCCAGATTTCATATGCCTTTCAGCCGAAAACCCAGTTAAACACACACCGTAAACAGGCTTCAAAATAATGCGGAAAACCACCCAATTTGGCAACAGCAAGCTGCCTGTGACGCGTACGCGCCTGTCACCCCTGGCTGTCGCACTCAAATATAAATATACTAAATATATCAGACTCCTCACAACAAACAATGTGGAACCGCGAAACCGGCGAGCATTGAATGAATGAATGAATGAATTAGTATGGACGAAGCCGAGAGCAGCTGCAGCGGCACTCGCTCAGAGTGTCAGACTCTACGGCAGGGGTGGGGAACCTCCGGCCTCCGGGCCGTATACGGCCCGCGAGACAATTTGGTACGGCCCTCGAGGTAATGTATAAACACACGCAAAAAATAAAAAAATGAAAGAAATCTAGACCGCAAAATAATTAAACAAGCAAGTGCCTGTTTTTCCTGGCCAAGATCAGGGTCCTTGAACACAACACGAGCTGAACGTGTCATCACGTGGTATATGTCTCGACTGACAGGGGTGCAGTTCTGACGGAGAGCACCAGAACGCCACTCCAGCACTTCAGAAATGGCAGAAAGTCCATACACATGCCGCAGTTTCTGCGTGTCTGTGTCTTTAGTTGAAAGCCCAGTGGCGATCTGCTCATCTGTCATACAGTCAATAACTGTGTTGTTATCATTAGCATCTGGTTAGCTAGCTATGCTAACGAATATAAGAAGCTTTGTCTACAACCAGTGAGGTAAAGGCACATCTTTATATGATCATTATAGTTATAAAAAAAATAAGAGAATAAAGTAAACAGGTATAAAATACTATATGACAGTTATTAATAAAGAAGAATACAGTTTGAAAGGGGAGTGATTTGTCAAATATCCATAAATTAAAAGAAAATCTGCTTACAGTTGTGTTTGGGTGTTGAGAGATGTGTCCATAGATCTCCTAATGTTGCTCTCAAAGTGCACCAGATTGATGCTTTTAACTTCAACATTTAAAAAAATCTTCCCAGGGGAGCATGCCCCCCGGATCCCCCTAGAGGAGGTTAGGTCCCCCCCCCACTTAAATCATGTTCACATGGATAGGAAACTAAATACATTTGCACACATCTTGTGTCCATATCTTTCTGTTTTGGTGGTCACGCCACACCCTGCACGTGCATGCATACGCGAGTCATGGTGAGATATCTGGATTAAGAGGTTGCTTTTTCTTTGCACAGAATGAAATGAATGGGCTGTGATTTTAGTTTTTTTTGCAGAGGTCAATAACTTGTACGGCCCTCTGAGGATATTGTAAAAATTGAAATGGCCCATTAACATCGTACAGGAGACAAATAATAGCTCGCAGCAACGTATTGAAAAAATAACTATGAACTATAAATTAGTTCATTTTTGAAACCATGAACTTTAGTTCAACATTTTGAATTATGAACTATGAACTGAACTAGTTCATTTTAAAATGTGTGAACTGTGAACTGAACTAGTTCATGTAGAAAGTGAACTTTCCCAACACTGCCTATGTATATATAAGTGTATCAACTTCATTGTATCATCAAGCCTTTTTAGGACATTTAACATTAATACAAGTTGCAGTAAATGCAATTCAAGAACTATTTTTACTGTGTAGTTCCTGGAGATGTTTCAGAGTCCCCCTTAAACACCCTGCGAATATCGGCTATGCTAATGAAAACAAACCACTTAGCAACAGGATAGCATGAGGCTCCAGCGGGACAGGCACCGGACAGGCAGATAGATTTAGTGCACAGTTTCTAAATGTCAACAGGACAGACTTTACCGCAGTAAACATACTAATACTTCCATATCTGTACGATTAAAAGTATTTATCACGTTTTATCATCAGAAAAGTATTGTTAGTGTATATCATGTATTAGACATGCTTTTTGTAAACTCTGGATTTTATTGGCTAAAGTTGAACATTAAGGATTCATCTAATGATTTATTTTTTTGTTTAAAATGTAAAGCAGCTTCAATCAGCACTAAAGTCGCCAGGTTTAATCTGCGGGACGAAATATTTGTTTGCTTTTAATATTTGTAAAGAATCTCATAAGGTTTCAGTTTGAGATGTTTACATTTAAAGGGAAAGGTAATTCCCAAAGTGCATTTGAGCCAGAAACCTCCAATCATCTTGAGATATGATGATGTGTGCCAGAGTGACCTGAAGTTAAAATATCAATGTTGAGAAAGCAGATTTTAAAATGTAAAGTTTGAAGACGCTTAGGATGAATTCAGTGAGTAACACTTCTTCTTATCTTAGTCGTGAGTGTGACGGAGGAACCAGCATCCGGTCTGATATTCAACAAGCTTACACTGAAATAAAGCCTGAATGAGCATTTACCTTCAGGCGTCCCCTCACAGGTCCTCAGACCACGTGTTGACCCACTGAGTCAGGTCTTCAGGGTGCGTTTGATTCAAGGCTTTGGTGCAGATCTCGAGGAAGCTGTAGATGATGTGTGGTTGTTTTCCTGTTTCTGACTCTGCAAACACACAAGCCCCCGCCCCCTGCATCAACCACACACACACCACACACACACACCACACACACACACACACACACACACACACACACGCACACACACACACACACACACGTACTTGTGTGACGTTGTTTGGTTACTGAAAGCATGTTTATCATGTGTTGGAATGAGGGGGAAAGAGGACTCTGTTTATTCAGCATGTTGTTAATAAACTATGACTGAAAGGAGAATGACACCCTTTTCTCGTGCCACCTTACACGTGTCAGACATGGCAAGGCTCCTAATTAATGCAGAATAACTTCTTATTTATTATCAAAAGGCAGTATGTATGAGGTCATTGGGGGAGCAATGCCCTAAATGAGTGCTTTCTAATGATGGATAAATAGCTTTATGGACGTGCTGACACTCGACTAGATGAAGGCTCACACCAGGCCCGGTTCTACGGGGGTGCATAAGGGTACATTGCCCCCTCAGTTGAGTCGTTATGCACCCTCATTTGAAAAATGAAAAGTGAAAAAAAAAAAATTTAAAAGTGAAAAATATTATATATATAATAATAATAATAGTAGTAATAATAAGAAGAATAATAAGAAGAAGAATTTATTTGAAATAAAATAAATTGGAATTGTGGTTAAATAACATTGCTGCATTTATTTGGTCAATTTAAACGTTAAGTAACGTTATTATGTCAGGTGCGTGTGACCTGTGCCGCTGCGCGTTCGTCATCTGCAAGGTTCTTACAAAGCTATCAGTGTCAGTGATGGACATCAGAAAATGGTTAAAACAACCAGCCCTAATCGCCAGCAGTAACACTGCATCTACTGCAGGTAATAACAGTTCAGATCATGGGGACATTACGTTACCCGCGGCCACTGTCATGGACACTAACGCCCGACTCGCCGGCTTTGCCCGCCTCGCCCACAGAGGCGGAGCAGCCGCAGCCGTCTTTGTTGCCCCAAACACCGCCACCCCTCAGCGGCCCGCAAGTGCCAGAGGACCTCGGCAAAACAGAGCCTGCCCAGGTATATTTAAAAAAAGTGCCCAACTCGCCTGTAGGCTACTCATTTTGCAGCTCATGGTTTCAAAACAGAGATTGTCTGGAATATATGCCTTCACCACAACTGGCTGCAACAACTGGCGCCATGCTCTTGTACGTGATGAGGGACTGGGAAGGCATGAATCAAGCAAAGAGCACTTAGATCCATAGATCTCTTCATTTTGCTCTCAAAGTGCACCAGATTGCTGCTTTTAACTTCAATATTTAAAAAAAAGTCTTCCCGGGGGAGCATGCCCCGGACCCCCCTAGAGGAGGTGAGGACCCTCCTAGAGGAGATGAGGACCCCCTAGAGGGTGTTAGGTCCACTCCCCACTTATAAAAATAGCACTTTACTACTGCACCCTCTCTAATCTCAGATGCACCCTGAGTCATTTTGTTCTGGAACCGGGCCTGGCTCACACGTAGACCTTAATAAAAGGTGTTTTCCAAAAGGTGCACACAGCAGGATTAAAGCGATTAATAAAGTCAGTTTCAGAATGATTATTGACGCAGAGGGGGAACTTTCAAAGCAGAGATGTATTAAACTTGAGTTCCCGCGTGGGGAGTGAGGGGAAACAAAGCACCCGCGTGTGAGACACAGCACGACATCAAGAGATTAACAAACAAGTAAAAGGTCAATAAAACTACAAATGCCAACATGTTTTTTAATAAATGCAACGAATAACCACGACAGATGGTGTAGCGGCCAACAGCATATAGAACTAAAACAGATAACTGAACAGCCGCTGAGGCACGAGCTAGCGGATCTTACGCAGGGCGATGATCCAGGTCCAGACAAGATTCTCCGTTGTGCTTTTTATTCCTATAACAAAATACAACAGGTTTCCTATATCTCGTTCCTTAAGCCTTTCCCTCGTGTAGCTTGAAACACCCTGGTAACAAACCGTTTGCCTCCTCGTGCTCTGGCTCCCACCTCCACCTGTCTCCAATATATACCATTACACCAGGTGCTCTAACCACCCGGTGCCCAAAACATGCCTTCAAAATAAAAGCATAGAAACTACTTTAACTTATGACGCTAAGAATGCATATATAAATAATAATAATAATAAACACTATAAACAGCAAGAAAATACATGTTAAACTATTAAATAATATAAAGGGATATATAGCTCCAACAGATGGTGAAGTGAAAAGCCAGGTTTCTATACAACACTAACATAAATAAAGGTCCTTTCTAGCCCGGTTAATAACTCATCATCTTGCTCAAACTAAAACTTTGTAACATGATATCTTTTTTTGAAATATAAAAGGTCAAACAACACACGACTTCTTCTTCACATATGTAGAGGAGACTTCAGGGCTGTGAGCAGACTGCCGCGCAGGCGCCTCGGCACTGTTCGGATCTCTGAGAAGATAAACAAGAAGACGGTTTTCACGTGAAAAGCCGGAGGGACTAGCCTCTGTTGTAACATCGACACGGAAACCACGTCTTAGAGACCTCTTGTCAATGCGACTCTGAGATGACTGACGAGCAGGTCTCAAACCGTGGCTCTGGTTTATGACCTGCATCGTCCCCAGAAGGCATCGAACAGCCGCTCTGTGTCTTTACAAAGGAGCCGCTGAGCCCTTTCCCTCAGCCGAGCGTATGTTTGAGAAACAGAGAGCGAAGAAGACACACGGCATCTACTGCAGTCTGTCCGTCCTGGGAGAGGGATCCCTCCTCTGCTGCTCTCCCTGAGGGTCTGAGGACAGAGGCTCTGAGGACAGAGGGTCTAAGGACAGAGGGTCTGAGGACAGAGGGTCTGAGGACAGAGGGTCTAAGGACAGAGGGTCTGAGGACAGAGGGTCTAAGGACAGAGGGTCTGAGGACAGAGGGTCTGAGGACAGAGGGTCTGAGGACAGAGGGTCTAAGGACAGAGGGTCTGAGGACAGCGGGTCTAAGGACAGAGGGTCTGAGGACAGAGGGTCTGAGGACAGAGGGTCTAAGGACAGAGGGTCTGAGGACAGAGGGTCTGAGGACAGAGGATCTGAGGACAGAGGGTCTGAGGACAGAGGATCTGAGGACAGAGGGTCTAAGGACAGAGGGTCTGAGGACAGAGGATCTGAGGACAGAGGGTCTAAGGACAGAGGGTCTGAGGACAGAGGGTCTAAGGACAGAGGGTCTAAGGACAGAGGGTCTGAGGACAGAGGGTCTAAGGACAGAGGGTCTGAGGACAGAGGGTCTAAGGACAGAGGGTCTGAGGACAGAGGGTCTAAGGACAGAGGGTCTAAGGACAGAGGATCTGAGGACAGAGGGTCTAAGGACAGAGGGTCTGAGGACAGAGGGTCTGAGGACAGAGGGTCTAAGGACAGAGGGTCTAAGGACAGAGCATTTTCTAGTGATATGTCATGTTTCTGTGCGCTTTGACTTTATACAAAAACTAATACTTTTGAGCATTGTCTTTGTCTCTTTTGTCCCGCATTGATTGTGCCCCTCTCATTAAATAACTGCCCCCCCCCCCCCCAAGTGAAATCTGTTAGTCTGTGTAAATAACATTTTAACTACTGAAACAATTTATGTTTTTAAAAGAAACACCAATAATTTAGTTAATGTTAGTTATTTACTTTTTGTGCGCTTGGCATAACTGTTGTGTCTCGTCAAAATGACTCCCTGTCCTCGTGTGGCTGCCCTCGTGTGGCTGCCCTCGTGTGGCTGCCCTCGTGTGGCTGTCCTCGTGTGGCTGTCCTCGTGTGGCTGCCCTCGTGTGGCTGTCCTCGTGTGGCTGCCCTCGTGTGGCTGTCCTCGTGTGGCTGCCCTCGTGTGGCTGCCCTCGTGTGGCTGTCCTCGTGTGGCTGTCCTCGTGTGGCTGCCCTCGTGTGGCTGCCCTCGTGTGGCTGCCCTCGTGTGGCTGCCCTCGTGTGGCTGTCCTCGTGTGGCTGTCCTGCCCTCGTGTGGCTGCCCTCGTGTGGCTGTCCTCGTGTGGCTGTCCTCGTGTGGCTGTCCTCGTGTGGCTGCCCTCGTGTGGCTGCCCTCGTGTGGCTGTCCTCGTGTGGCTGCCCTCGTGTGGCTGTCCTCGTGTGGCTGCCCTCGTGTGGCTGTCCTCGTGTGGCTGTCCTCGTGTGGCTGCCCTCGCCAGCCCCGGATTGGTTCCACCTGTTCCCAGTTACCTCGTGTTTAAATTCTCCATGTCCCCTTGTCTCGTGCCAGTTCGTCTCGTCCTGTCTTCGTGTCAGTCGCCAGCGTACCAGCGTTTATCCTCTCGTTTCCTGTTCCTCGTTCAGAGTGACTTTCTGTTGATACTTTTGAAAAACGTATCTCTTATAATTTTCTGATAGTTAGTTTAAATCCTTACACTGAGTGCATTTCTGTTGATACTTGTTGATAGCTTCCTTCTTTTGTATTTTTCAAGAGCGTTGATCCTTGTTTTTGGCTTTGTTTAAATAAAGTATTTGTCTCATACTTTAACACTAAGTCTCCTGGAGTCGTGCATTTGAGTCCTACCTTGTGTTTGAAGTTTGTGACAATAACACTGCCTTTGTGTCTTTTGTCCCGCATTGAGTCCATTGAGGCCCATCTCACTAAATAAAATGACCCCACCAGTGAAATCGATCTAGAACCACCACTGAGTGTTTCCACGGCAGCGGGTAGCTCGCTTTAAGCGTGCCGAGCCGTGCGGGGCCCGTTTTTGGTTGCGTTTCCACTTGGCCTAGTTTTGGCCTGGGGTTACTTTTTCACCTTTTTTCTGGCCCGATTAAATCGTGGTTCTAGGGCAGGAACAACCAGGCTGAGTCGGGCTGAGTATGCTGAACTAGAGAGAGAATCGCTGGCCAGGGGGCTACAACTACAACAAGATGAACATATTGGACCGTGATTAAATTGTAATACACGTTTCTAAATGATGCCGAAGTAACAACACACTGATACCGGTTAGTAAAAACCATGAATTAATGCTTTGAGTCTGCAGACAGACGGCAGAGAAACACCTTTTAAAATGCGTGTTTTCTGAATGGAGATCGGCTAAGCTAACGCTATATATGCTCCGACCGTCCACACTCACAACAACGGCCTCCAGACATAAATAAAGCAGCGACTGTATTCTCCATGACACAGGCAGTCTGTGGTTTGGACTTGTTTCACTTGTGTCTAGTTTCTGAACAGATATGAGGAGCTGTGAGCTCTGAGGGCTAACGGCTGTGTTGTTTTAATGGGGCTCTCGTTGAAGATGACGTCACGGCTCCCCCTACACTGCGTTACTATAGTAACTACCCCAGTTCATAAACTGTAATGGAAGCGCAGCATTAGAGTGAGCCGGGCCTAATAAGGCCAAACCAAACCGAGCGAGGCCTGCAGTGGAAACGCGCCATTAGTGGGTGTAAGCCAGTGGTTCCCAAACGGTGTGCCGTGAGGCAAGTCCGGGTGTGCCGTGGGATTTTGTGACAACCATACGTTATCATTGCAATATACAACTACACAACAATAATTATTATTTAATTTACTATATCAGTACTTTGTAGGTTTATATGTACGTAATCTGCGCGACTTGCGCGTCCACATCTCCACGTGCAGTGCTGCATAAACATGGCTGAGTCAGCGATAACTCTCGAGGGGTGGAGGTATGCCCGTTATTTTGAGTTTGTCCGAAGAATAGACAGGAAGTGACGGTGAGGTGCAAACTGTGTCCAGGCCAGAAGCTGTTATCCACCGCTGTAAACACCACGTCAAACCTCAACACGCACCTGCAAAGAACACATGCTGAGGTGGAGCTACCGCACACGCCATCTGTTGTTTGTTTATATCACAGTCTGTTCTTCTTCTCTGTTTTCCGGTTGTTGCCTGTTTTGAATGACAAATACACACTACCGCCGCCTGCTGGTAAGGAGAGTTATTGCCAGTCACGCATGCGCAGTTCGTACGTGCTCGGCGAGTAAAGTAACGAGTTACTTTATGTAGATAGTAACGAAGTAGTATAATATATAACTTTTTTTTAGTAACGACCCCATCTCTGGAGTTGGCGTTCTCTACTCTGATTTACATGAAGAGCAGCAGGAGGCCACGGCTCTCTGTTGAACAGGCCTTGCGAGTGGCCCTCTCCTCAGTGCCACCAAGGATGACAACATTCTACGCGCCCCGACAGGCACATGTATCTCACTCATTTGTAAGGCGGCACAAATATTTACAATAGCACATGTTTCAATGCTGATTACTGAAATGTTACATTTATAATTTGTAGTTCAGGACCATGGACTGCAGCTTCCTTGCATTGACAGTTCTCTGGGCTGAGTTTCCTTTGCCTCTTTTTTATTGTGTGACCTGTCTGGTTTAAATGAGTGTGAGCTGCTTTGATGAAGCCTAATTTGATAACGTTTCAAATTAATTTGTAATATAGTTGTCTTTGTCACATTTTATTTGGCATTAGTAAATAATTATGCACATTTACAGATATTTTACATGATATGAGTGATAACATAACATAACATTACATTACATTACATTTAGCTGAGGCTTTTATCCAAAGCAATAAGTGCATTCGACCAGGAAGACACAACCTTGAAGAAAACAGAATCATAAAGTACATCAGGCTTCATAGAGCCAAGCATTTCAAGTGCTACTCAACTGGCTTTAGATAAGCCAGTCCTTTATTAGTATATAAGTGGTCTGATAGTAATTCTATCGCTCGAGGTGGAGTCGAAGGAGATGAGTTTCAGTCTGGAAGGTGTGTGAGCTTTCTGCCGTCCTGATGTCAATGGGAGCTCATTCCACCATCTTGGAGCCAGGACAGCAAAAGATAAGAGCATCGATAAGTGAGTGATAAGGGCTGTTTTGCACAACAGGTGTGCCTTGAGATGTGTACTTGTCCTTTGGTGCCTTGGGCCTTTTGGGAACCCCTGGTGAAAGCTACAGCACGCTGTTCTGCCTGGTGCTGGTTGTGAGCGACGTCTTCCTGTTGAATCTGCTGCTCCTCCTCCCGGTGTTTTCTCCTCTGGGCGGGGCCTGAGTCAGGGTGAACGCCCTCTTCAGGTTCAGCCGCGCCCTGAAGGCCTTGCAGAAGATGAAGTAGATGAGCGGATCCAAGCAGACGTTGAGCACCGACAGCAGGACGGTCACCTCCTTCAGGTAGAAGAAGGTCTGGCTCCAGGAGCAGCGCTTCCTCAGGAAGGCGTAGGGAAGACGCACGAGGTGGTACGGGACGAAGCAGACGCAGAACACGCTCACCAGAACCAGCATGTTTCTGCGAGACTTAGCCAGCTTCTTGGAGCTGGAGGCAGAGATGGCAAAAGCACACACATCCTTTACTCAAGTAGAAGTACATACTCGTGTTTAAAAATGGTGAAAGTAGAAGTACTGACAAAACGTCTTTACTCAAGTGAAACTAAAGAGGCTTTGAAGTGTACTTAAGTGAAAAGTACTATAACTAGCAGCTGTTTTAAAGAGTACCTGACCTCCCTTTATATTAATAGAACAATAATGTCATCGTTAGCTAATGAATGTTTCCATGCTGAACAACGGCAACAACCTGAGAGTAGCATGCTAACAAGGTATCAACTGCAGCTGTGAACATGACAGGATGTGTGATGACCCAGAAGAGCATCAGGACTGCTTGAGGCAGATGATAGCTATGTGATGAACATGATGACTCAGCCTCTATGGAGAGAGACATCAAGCATGCTCATTTCTGACGTGGAGCTAATCTGAAGTAAACATTGAATACTGCTTTCTGTTCCTCCATCTTGAGACTGTGTGACTGCCTCTCTTGATATCAGCATGTGAAGGACACTGCTCAGGAACTAGTCTCTGTATGTGATGACTCCCTCTCTTGGATATCAGCATGTGAAGGACACTGCTCAGGAACTAGTCTCTGTATGTGATGACTCCCTCTCTTGGATATCAGCATGTGAAGGACACTGCTCAGGAACTAGTCTCTGTATGTGATGACTCCCTCTCTTGGATATCAGCATGTGAAGGACACTGCTCAGGAACTAGTCTCTGTATGTGATGACTCCCTCTCTTGGATATCAGCATGTGAAGGACACTGCTCAGGAACTAGTCTCTGTATGTGATGACTCCCTCTCTTGGATATCAGCATGTGAAGGACACTGCTCAGGAACTAGTCTCTGTATGTGATGACTCCCTCTCTTGGATATCAGCATGTGAAGGACACTGCTCAGGAACTAGTCTCTGTATGTGATGACTCCCTCTCTTGGATATCAGCATGTGAAGGACACTGCTCATGAACTAGTCTCTGTATGTGATGACTCCTTCCTTCAGAGAGGATCCCAGACACATGGATCAGAGGCTGTTTGTACTCCACTACTTCCCACTTCTACCTGGAGGACGCCGGCTGTCTCTTCTGCGCCTCAGACAAACGGCGGGAGGTGCTGTGGTAGAAGAAGACCAGCGAGACGAGGACGAGCAGGAAGACCACCACGGAGCAGGAGTGGATGACCTTGTAGACGGTGCTGAGCAGTTGGCCGTGCAGGGCGTCGCAGCTCCGGCTCAGAGGGGCGGGGGACGAGGGTTCCCGGCTGAGGAGAGAGAGGGTGGCGTAGGCGATCACCGTGGCCAGGAGGAAGAGCCAGGTGAGCGTGGAGACGATGCGGGCGGCGCGCACCGTCTGAAGGATGTGGGTTCCTAACGGGTGGACGATCTTCAGATACCTGGAGACACGAGATGAATCTTTCACAAAACATCCTCACGTAAAACCAACAATGTAGAGTGCAGCAACACGTCTTAAAGGATGCTTGCTTCGTTCTTGTCCACGACACTTATAAATACACTTTAATACAACACTTTACAACTGGTAGAATATGAAGCGTTTCATTGTTGGCAGTTTGTGTTTTTAATGCAGTTTTGAACATTTGACAGATTAATTCTCTCAAAGTTACTGAAAGATACACTTTTATGGATACAAGCTAAAAACTAGAAAATGAAGTATTTTGCGTGGGTACATTTTCGTTAAGAATATGACTCTTGAAGGCACTTTGGGATTTTGACGCTATTTCATTGAAACAAAGCCGTTTTGTCAACTTAAAGGACTTTTGCTTCTTTCTTGTACACAACACATATAAATACACTTTAAAGCCATGACAGGAGTCAGTATTTGAGTACTTCGGTTGGAAGCCTTAAATAAGGTCTGTGGTTAACACAAGATGATTAAACTAGGGCTGTCAAACGATTAACATTTTTAATCAGATTAATCACAGCTTAAAAATGTATTAATCATGATTAATCACCATTCGAACTATGTCCAAAATATGCCATTTATTTATGTATATTGTTGGAATGGAAAGATAAATGAAAGAAGGCGGATATATCCATTAACATACAGTATCTATGTATCTCTGCGTCTCTCTGTGTCAAAATGAAAGACAGCCCACACACCTATCAATCATCAAACCGTGGGGTCTGAATTCATTACGTGTTGATTTCTATCAACGGGGAGTACTTCAGGAAAGTCGACAGAGGGGGGGGCTAGTGGAGTACTTCGTGACCACAGAGTGTGAACGTTGTGATCAGCTGTTTTAGCGCAGTTCTCCAGTGAAGGGGGGGGTCTCCCTCCGCAGCCGGTTGGCGTAGTTTTGGCACAAGTCCGTTATACAGACCGACGTTAACAGCAGCCCTGTCTGTGCACACGGAGACCGACTCTGTCGTCCGGTGATCTAACCGCCTTCTGGAAAAGCTTCACAAGTACGTCGGTACGCAAATGCGCTTTGTGACACAAGTGACGGTACGCATTTCAGATTACGCACATAACCTGCGTACCAGTTATGTGCACCCCTGTACTACAGCAAGAGTATTCTCCGTCGGGACTTCCTGCAACAACACCACGCCGTTATCAAAGATGTTCTATTGAGAAGACGATCACTACGTGACAAAAGTTTTCAAAACCGTGGCTACTGAAATCAATCTTACTAACTGCTGTCTGTGTGATTTACTCCGCGCGAGTTGGCAGAGTTTATGTTGCTTACTTTAACATCATGTGTCATGGTGGGGCTAAGCCATTTCTTGGTATGGGTGTAGCCTACCCCAGCCATACCCTGGCGCTGCCACTGGTGGCACGTATGGGTCGGGCCATTCTGCACATGCGTTAAATGCGTTAAATATTTTAACGCAATTCATTCAAAAAATTAATTACCGCCGTTAACGCGATAATTTTGACAGCATTAGATTAAACGTTTAGTTCTCAGGATAAAACACGTCAGTAAATACCGCCCAACGAACGGACGATCTTCAGATTCCTGGAGACACAAGGTGAATTTAACCAAAACATTCTCACATTAAACTAATTTGTTATTCTTTTATAAATAACACACTGTTATCCTTTTTATTTATTTGTTTAATTATATAATCTCCGGCTTTTTTGCTGTCCGTCAGGAAGTGAACTGTGGGTGCTAACAGGTGTCTAAATGAGACGACTAAACGTCATCACGCCCAACATTAGCCGCCTTTATCTTAGCGGTGGTGACGTGAAGTCATGTGACCGTGCTGTAGTTCCTTTATAGCCCAACATTAGCCGCCTTTATCTTAGCGGTGGTGACGTGAAGTCATGTGACCGTGCTGTAGTTCCTTTATAGCCCAACATTAGCCGCCTTTATCTTAGCGGTGGTGACGTGAAATCATGTGACCGTGCTGTAGTTCCTTTATAGCCCAACATTAGCCACCTTTAGCTTAGCGGTGGTGACGTGAAGTCATGTGACCGTGCTGTAGTTCCTTTATAGCCCAACATTAGCCACCTTTAGCTTAGCGGTGGTGACGTGAAGTCATGTGACCGTGTTGTAGTTCCCTTATAGCCCAACATTAGCCACCTTTAGCTTAGCGGTGGTGACGTGAAGTCATGTGACCGTGCTGTAGTTCCTTTATAGCCCAACATTAGCCGCCTTTAGCTTAGCGGTGGTGGCGTGAAGTCATGTGACCGTGCTGTAGTTCCTTTATAGCCCAACATTAGCCACCTTTAGCTTAGCGGTGGTGACGTGAAGTCATGTGACCGTGCTGTAGTTCCCTTATAGCCCAACATTAGCCACCTTTAGCTTAGCGGTGGTGACGTGAAGTCATGTGACCGTGCTCTAGTTCCTTTATAGCCCAACATTAGCCACCTTTAGCTTAGCGGTGGTGACGTGAAGTCATGTGACCGTGCTGTAGTTCCCTTATAGCCCAACATTAGCCACCTTTAGCTTAGCGGTGGTGACGTGAAGTCATGTGACCGTGCTCTAGTTCCTTTATAGCCCAACATTAGCCACCTTTAGCTTAGCGGTGGTGACGTGAAGTCATGTGACCGTGCTGTAGTTCCCTTATAGCCCAACATTAGCCACCTTTAGCTTAGCGGTGCTGACGTGAAGTCATGTGACCGTGCACTAGCACAACTCTTTCTCTGAGAAACTCTGACTCAGACTTTAAACTGCAGGCTGCTAAACGAAGCATCTCCTTCCTGTAGCATGTATAGTCTTCTTTAGAAAACCACATCCTGAAGCTTAAAAAATACATCTCCTACATCCTTATAATGAACAAAGCATGCGCAGTGCAGCTGTCGAGACCACCTTTTTATAGTCTAATCTGTCAGTGTCTCGGATCAGTTTTATCGTGTCTTCTTTCACACCAGACAGAAGTGAGAGTCTGGGCTATTTGAGATAAGACTTCAGTACTTGAGTAACTGTCTGTAATGGAGACTGTGAAGGATTAGAGTGCTTCTTCAACCTCTGTTACGTGAACTGTTTTGACGACAAAAGTGTTTTAGTGACAACATCAGGAAGCAGCTAAACTAAAGTAGAGCAGTCGTTCTGGCAGAATAACCTCTGTGGTATCCTGACCTCAATATCATGCAGAGCTCATCCAACCACGTGCTGTTCACTTCTTTACTTTGATGAAACGTTTACATATCTTTAACACCTGGTTATGACTACGGTGCTTCAGCTGTAGGTCAAACGACTTTTATTCTGAAACACACTGACATTTAAAACTGGCATTAGTGAGATTGAGAGGTGCTGGAACCGTCTTTATTCGAACAGTACATCATCTTTGTCTGTATGTGGACCTGAACTAAAATAATTGTGACGCCCCTAAGCTGAGTCGTACCTGTTGGCTGCGATGTAGCCCATGAACAGGATGCTGGCGTACATGTTGAGGTAGAAGGCGGACGCCCCGAACTTGCAGTAGACCAAGTGGATGTGGACCGAGGTGCTGGAGTAGTTCAGGATCCGGAGCGGCAGGCAGAGGCTGATCAGGAAGTCTGCGGCCACCAGGTTCTTCAGGTAGACGGTGACGCTGCTGGACTGCTGCTGCTGCGCGCAGAGATACACCTTCAGCGTGAAGCCGTTCAGGAGCAGCCCCACCTGCAGGAGAGCGGGGGAAACGCTCGATGTGTGCACGATATCATGACATTTCACTAAAGAGAAATTACATTTTGCGAAAGAGAACATTTCAGAGAACATGAGATTTCCCAAAATGTCAACATTCAAAAACTACAAAACTAAACTGCACATTTCACAAACTCAAAAACATCGCAAAACCCAACGACATTTCGCAAAACCCAACGACATTTCGCAAAACCCAACGACATTTCGCTAAACCCAACGACTATTCTCAAAACCCAACGACATTTCGCAAAACCCAACGACATTTCGCAAAACCCAACGACATTTCTTAAAACTCAACGACTATTCTCAAAATCCAACGACATTTCGCAAAACCCAACGACTATTCTCAAAACCCAACGACATTTCTTAAAACTCAACGACATTTCGCAAAACCCAACGACATTTCGCTAAACCCAACGACTATTCTCAAAACCCAACGACATTTCGCAAAACCCAACGACATTTCGCAAAACCCAACGACATTTCTTAAAACTCAACGACTATTCTCAAAATCCAACGACATTTCACAAAACCCAACGACTATTCTCAAAACCCAACGATATTTCTAAAAAACCCAACGACATTTCGCTAAACCCAACGACTATTCTCAAAACCCAACGACATTTCGCTAAACCCAACGACTATTCTCAAAACCCAACGACATTTCGCAAAACCCAACGACATTTCGCAAAACCCAACGACATTTCTTAAAACTCAACGACTAGTCTCAAAATCCAACGACATTTCGCAAAACCCAACGACTATTCTCAAAACCCAACGACATTTCTTAAAACTCACCGACATTTCGCAAAACCCAACGACATTTCGCTAACCCCAACGACTATTCTCAAAACCCAACGACATTTCGCAAAACCCAACGACATTTCGCAAAACCCAACGACATTTCTTAAAACTCAACGACTATTCTCAAAATCAACGACATTTCGCAAAACCCAACGACTATTCTCAAAACCCAACGATATTTCTAAAAAACCCAACGACATTTCGCTAAACCCAACGACTATTTCAAAACCCAACGACTATTCTTAAAAACCTTTAAAAACCCCAACGACGTCTCCCCGTTAAGCCCTGGGTCTATTTCTCAGGCCTCAGTGATGAGGCTTATAACAATAGAATCTGTGGAATCTCAGCTTTCATGTGACATGTCGTGCGTGCAGATATCGTGCAGATAGCATGAAGTAGAAAAGATCTACCTCGATAGACTTGACCATCGCAAGAGGCAAGCCGAACTGACAGTGAACACTGGGGGACACAGGTGGGGACAATCAGCTGACACTGATGAGCACAGGAGACACACAGGGCAACAGGTGAACACAATCAGACAATCAGACACACCAGGTAAACTAACGGCAGGGAGGGAAACACAGGGAGAAGGACCAGGACGATACACGAGGAGGACAACATGACAGCAAAACACCCACTACCAGACAGACACAACTAGAAAACGTGACATCACACAAGAATCGTGACAATATTGTCATACTGATATTCTGCACACACTGTCCACTGAGACAAATGTAACATGTGTGATATTGGGCTATAAATAAACTGATTGATTGATTGAATATTACTGTCTTCTAATAAGGATGACATGAGACTTGGAAAGGGACTCACCAGGAACACCAGGCTGTGTCCCAGCAGGAAGAAGAGGCGTGCCGACGTGTCCCCCGGCTCGCAGGCAGTCGACTCGTTCCCTGAGCTCTGGTTGAAGGCCGCTCTCAGCTGGTCGCTCATGCTTCTGGGTCACAGACACGGACACAACGTGTGCTGAGAAGTTATTCAAATGCCATGCAGGAACTGGTGAGAGCTGATAAGGGAAGTATGGAAACCCCAGTGCACGCAGACGCTATTAAACGCTCCGCCAGGTCACGCTAGTCTTTGTAATGTTTTATTTAATTATAGGTTTATATTTCACTTGTGTTTTTTAACAGTTGTATTAGCAACACTCTCTTTTTAAATGGTGTCTATTGTTTTGTGTATTATTAACATGTATTACAATTATTCTTAAGTTTTTACGTTATTACTTTATTTTATTATATATATTTATTATTTATTTTTATATTGAGGTTTATATTTATATTGTTTATTTAACAATTGTATTCAAGACATCTCCTTCTAAATGTTCTTATTAAGTCTTTATGTTTCTTTATTGTATATGTTTTTCTTAGTGTCACTATCACGTAAAGAGTGAAGAGGTACTTTTAGGACTGTACTTGCGTTAGGTACTTAACCCTTTACGCACACGATGCAAACACTTATTTATTTCATTTACGTATTGTTCTGCACAACCCTCCAAATGATGTGCACATGTGTACACAAGCTACCTCTCAATCCTTTCCACAACAATACTTATTTTATTGAACTATTCTGAGTGTTTTGTCGTATATTTCCATTGCTGTATAAATACTTCAGTAAAATATCTGTACACTTCCACATGGGTGTAAACACAGCAGATAGACACCACACACACACACACACACACACACACACACACACCACACCACACACACACACACACACAACACACCACACACACACACACACACACACACACACACACAACTCCTATGTTTGTGATTATACATGTAAATAACATTTATACAGTATAATAAAGGTTACATGTATTACTGTCTGTCATACAAGTACACAGAGCAGAAATACCTGCAGCACTCACCTGTCGCTGTGAGATTCCTGCTAATGAGAACAACCTGCTGGACTTCTGCTTACCGGCCCAGGACACACACCACACACACACACACACACACACACACACACACACAACCACACACACACACACACCACACACCACACCACACACACACACACACACACACCACACCACACCACACCACACACCACACACAGCTGTTTCCATGTATGCAAAGTGGATGCAGGAAAGATTAACATGTTCTGTTCAATTTATAAACATAGTTTTATTTATTTCTATTGATTTTTTAAAAATTAAGAACATAATAAATCATTTTTATTAATTTATTTGCATTATAGTTTTATTTTTGAAAGTTTCTGTGCTGTTTTGTACGCCATGTTTTTATTGTTTTATTGTAATTACACACGTGTTTAAATTGATCATGCGATACACACAGTGACCACCAGAGAGCAGTAAAGATATAACAGAACATTCTATATTTTATTTTTGATTGTTTAAAAATGAATTTTGAAGACTTAATTTAAACTATTTAACACCCGAGACATTTTTTTAAGTCGTTCCTGCTCTACTTTTAGAATAGGTGTTGTTGGTATTCATTTTGTTTTGATTTCATTAAGAGATACTATGCTAGAGAGACTGAAAACCTACAATAATGCCTTTCAACGTCTCCTAAAACACGTTTTAAGATGTTTTTAATGCACCAAATGACTTGGATTCATGAGAGCAACCCAATTCTGCAAGAGTTCATCTGTATATTACATCACATGACATCACATGACATCACATCACATGACATCACATGACATCACGTGACATCACATCACATGACATCACATGACACTTGTTAGACGCTTTTATCCAAAGCGACTTACATACTCAATACTGTGGACAATCCTCACAGGAGCAATCTGGGGTGAAGCACTAGTCCACTAGTCCACTGCGCCACATGCCTCCATATATTTAGACTGTCTGTATTTTTGTATAGGATTCATTCAAACACAGATATCCATCCATCCATCCATCTTCTCCCGCTTATCCGTGGTCGGGTCTCGGGGGTAGCAGTTCCAGCAGAGAGCCCCAACTTTCCTTTCCCTCATCAACCAGCTCTGACTGGGGGATCCCAAGGCGCTCCCAGGCCAGCGAAGAGATATAATCCCTCCAGCTGGTCCTAGGTCTACCCCTTGGTCTCTTCCCAGCTGGACGTGCCTGGAACACCTCCCTAGGGAGGCGCCCAGGTGGCATCCTAACTAGGTACCCGAACCACCTCAACTGGCTCCTTTCGACGCGAAGGAGGAGCGGCTCCACTCCGAGTCCCTCCCTGATGACCGAACCTCTCACCTTATCCCTAATATATTAAATGAATATTAAAAGGAGCTCAGTGCGCGTGTCTGTGTTTCACCAGCAGGTGGCAGCAGAGATCAGTGTTTCATATTTTACAACAAAATGAACAAATAATTAGATGATGATTAATATGTTTTTATGAATTACAAGTTAAGCTTTATTTTGTAATTGTTCCATAATCTTATCATAAATACATATATGTGTGTATGGCATCTGACAGGAGACAATACATATTAACTTTTGATTACGTTACTACAGTTTCTATTTACAGTTTATTGTTTCACATAATAAAACATTGAACATATAATATTTGTTAACGACAACCAAACTATTTGTAAAACATCTTTAAAGAATCACGATGCTGTCTGTTGTGTGTGAGCTGTTCATTCAATATGAAACATCTGGACTGTGTGTGTGTGTGTGTGTGTGTGTGTGTGTGTGTGTGTGTGTGTGTGTGTGTGTGTGTGTGTGTGTGTGTGTGTGTGTGTGTGTGTGTGTGGTGGTGTGTGTGTGTGTGTGTGTGTGCACTCAGCGTTGGTTTTGCAATAAAAAAACTCTAAAATTAGATCCTGACTCTGATATTAGCTCAGAGTGAGTCAGCGTTGTTTCAGTCTTTCACCCTCATACAGGAGACATGCAGTTTAAACTGAATGCCTCCAATAGTTTCATGGGTGCTTGTGATATTGTACATGTTAGCAGAAGGATAGGGTTAGGGTTAATAATCACTTTTATTTACAGTTATTAGCTTTGAGGGATATAAAGTAATAAAGTGTATCCAAATACATGTTTTTGTTAAGCTCTCTTTGGACATATTTCATATGTAATCCCCTTTCCTGCGTCTACATGGATTTATATCAGTGGCTGCAGATGGAAATTAGTTTTAGCTAAATCTGGCATTTCTCTTTTAGAATTAATGTTTTTGATGCGTGGTCCTTGTTTAATAAAGACTATGACATCAAATACATGACAGTCATTGCCTTTCCAATCATATTTCATCAATAAATGCTCAAGAAAACATTTTTATAGTCAAAAATGTCTATTCCTGGTAGAAATAAGGAGTTTGTGCGCAGGGTGTACAAAAAGAAGAAGTTTAACCAACGTTGTAGATCAAGTCCATAAATAGAGGAGGTCTTTAATTCTGTTCATCTCCAACTTATTTACCCATTACATTATGCTTCCTCTAATTGTTTCCCTTTACCAAACTGTGCCACTAGAGGAGTCTGTGCACTGATACATAATATAAAACAGCTATTTGGTCCTTTTCACTTCAAATTCTGCCAGAATTGCACGAAGGAACCAATGCAGTTTTATCTTAACCTGAAATAATACATGAACAAATACTTTATAATGTGTATTACATTACATTGCATTGCATTTAGCTGACGCTTTTATCCAAAGCGACTTACAATAAGTGCATTCGACCAGGAAGACACAACCTTGAAGAAAACAGAATCATAAAGTACATCAGGTTTCATAGAGCCAAACATTTCAAGTGCTACTTAACTGGCTTTAGATAAGCCAGTCCTTTATTAGTATATAAGTGCTCTGTTGGCAGTTCAGTATTATTAAACTTAATCTCAATCTGCAAAGTATCTAAACGTTCAACTGTCTGATAGTGCAGGGTGAACAGTATAAGGAAGGCTACAGTAGAAAAACTCATGTGAAGTACCTTAGAAACGTAAAATAAATGGACGTAGTTACAGGCTAGCTGTTTCGCTCTGTTAGCAGTCACTATGCTAAGCTAGGCTAACCTGCAGTGAAACCCAGACATATGTAAACCATATATAGATCAGAACATGTCAGAAAGAAAAGCTCCAAAAACAGTTTCTCCTCCTCCTCTCCTCCTCTCCTCCTCGCCATTTCTTTGAATTCTTCTTGTTTTCTCCCCGTCAGTCTCCCCTCCCTTTCTCCGTTATTTTCGGTCCTTTTTAAGTCTGACGGGTCCGCGACATGCCACCAGACGGGCCATTTATAGAGAGCGAGAGAGAGGAAGATGGAGGTCATCCGGTGTCGTGGGAACAGCGCTAAAAAAATAACTGAAAAAACTGCTTTCGACTTCTGTCTCCTTTCTCCTCGGTGTCTGCCCTCTCCTCCTCCATTTTACGAAATATATTCCTCTCTTTTCTACATCATTGTGTTCCATGACAGCATATCAAGCATTTCTCAAGATACTCATCATTTGTCAGTATTTTTATTTGAAACGTGGAATACTTTAGAGATCACGGTGTCTGGAGGACGTATTTAGAATCAGAAGAGGTTTAATGTCAAGTTTACACATATATATATATATATATATATATATATGTTGCCTGCATACAAAGACACAGAAATAAGAATGTGTAGGAAGACAAAATACAAGTGGACTGTTGTGACAGCTATTTTAAAAAAACAATTTGAAGACTATTATAACAAATTAACAATATTTACAAAAAGATTATTATGTGAGAAACTGGGTACAGTCTAATATAATAAAATATGACAAATACTATATACTGTGTTTAAAGTGGAGAGCTGTGATGATGTAGGCCACGTTTACACGGAGACGACACGGGTTGTATCTGTTAGCTCTCTATCTATAGACCAGGGGTCTTCAAAGTGTGGGAAGGTTCTCCCCTCAGAGAGGGAACAGCCGCGCCCCCTCCTAATTATTATTGCTATTATTATTGTTGTTGTAGATGTTGCTATAATACAGGGGTATTTAATTGCATTTCAAAGAGGTCCAGGAAGAGAACATGTCATTAAATGCTCTGTTTTCGCTTTCTACCTTTCTCTTTTTTGACTGTTTCTCTCTCTCGTCTCTGTGTGTGTTTGAATCTATCGTGCTGAGTCCCAGTCTCCTCTGATGTTACACTGCCTGCGAGACAGAGTCCGACCACACTCTGTCTGTCCAGCACATGTCCTGCAACACACAGCTGCAGCTGCTCACTGTTTGGAAATGTAAATACATAGTATTTTCATTTGAATAATTGACTTTCTTTACCCTGCTAAAACGCTTAATAACCTTCATTATGTGTTAGAGAAAGAACGTAAGAAAGGTTGACAAAGATGAGGCTGTTCAACGGGGGCTCCGCTGGGTGTAGAAAGAGAGAGAGAGAGAGAGAGAGAGAGAGAGAGAGAGAGAGAGAGAGAGAGAGAGAGAGAGCTGCGGTCCGCGGGGCTCCGCCTCCTGGCCTCACAATTCTTATTATTACCGGGACCGGACAAAAAACCGAGTTGTGCTTCCCAGCCCTGCCGCTGCGCTACATGTCCCGCCCGCCCCGTCTAACAGTAGAGAAAGCAGTGAGATGCATTTCCTTAGGAATCGACAAGCAGAACCGAAACTAACATTTATGGGCGAAAAACGTCACTTGTCCGTCGGACACATCAATGGAAATATGTATTTGTCCGATATTATAAATAACACGTCCCGGACGATCGGACATGTGCTTTTTCACACACTGCATGTTGCCGCTCGCATAAAGTTAGCTGAAATTAACCAGCTAGATTTCACTGTTTCGTTTTTCTTCTTCTCACGCTGCGCCTCCCATGATGCTCTCTGGCGCTGGTATAGACGGTCCGGCCACACGAGGCCGACACGGAAACGTGGATCACGATAACGGCTCCCAAGGTGGGTAGATCTGCGGACGAAACGCTCTGGGGGGGCAAACGGCTCCGTGTGTACGCCCTATACGATCATTTCCTGATAACGATGACGCCATAGCCCCGCCTCTCCCCACCTCTCCTGCTCAGCCCCGCGTCATTGCTGATGTGTTTCGCCAACAACAACAACAACAATGGCGGATCGCAGGGCTGCGTTCGTGCTCCAGACGCTACTGACCATGCTACAGATGTTAGTGCATAATCTACAGCTCCTCGATCACAACCATCAGCAACAAGTGGACATGAAGAACTACATGTTGCTAAATCCCCCGTGGAGAATAACCAGAAGGGCAACCATGGCAACCATGCTCAGGGGGTCTTCTTCGCTGCTTTTGGTGTATTTTGTGGTACAGCGCCACTTACAGGCCGGGCATATGTACTACAGCGTTTCCAGCGGGTCGAGCGTTCTCGTGTGGACGGACGCGTTTATTGAGCCGATTCCGTGTGGACGGAAGACTTTTTTGCAAAACGACTACGTTCGTTTTCGTCTCCGTGTAAACGTGGCCTTAGTGTGGAGAAAATGCATATTCAAAGACACAGAGAGGGTGGATACATGGTGGAAACATAAAACATAATTATAAAACACTATTTATTTGATGTTTTAGATCCTTTCGTGAAAGTACTATTACTGTTGTTGTCTGTAGTAATCAAGAAAGCATATTTAAAAAGTACAACATAATAGTTATACTCTATTGTAAAAGCAGGATTTTGTATCTGCACAGTTACAAAATGTTATCATGAATCAAGGAAACAATACATAACGTTTAAAGCATCAATGGTTTTCTTTTTGGAGCGGTTAACCCCCAATGGGTCAAGTTTAAGTAGAAATGTTCTTATGTTTTGTGAAATGCTTTGAATGAAGTTTCGTTTTGTGAGACGTCTTTTTATTTTGATTTCAGTGTCAGATTAGTTTGGAGGACGTATTTTCATCCTTCAGTGAGAGTACTGTTACTGTTGTCCTGCATTGGAAATGTTCCTTCAGAATCAATCAATCAAACAATCAATGAATCCACTGTTATACTCTGATATATAAAAGCAGGATTTTAAAGCACAGTCGCTAAAAGTTGGAACAAGGACACAATAAATCATGTTTAATGCATCAATAGATATCGTTTTGGAACGCTAAGCCATCAATGGGTCAAGTTGAAATAGACATTACAGTTATATATTTTTGTGTAGTTTATTTGTTATTGTTGTAAATTGTTGTATGGTGAATTGTTTAGTTTTTTTGTTTAAATGTTGTGTTTTGTGAAAAGCCTTATTGTGAAGTTTCATTTTGTGAAATGTCATTTTTTAATAATTTAATAATCATGTTTTGTGAAATGTTCAGGTATTTTGACCTTCAGGGCCACCGTACTGGCCTCCATCAGATCTGTCTTCACCTGTAACACCATCACAAAGAAACTTAAAGGGGGCCTATCATGTAAAATGCACTTTGTGATGTCTGTTATACATAAAGATGTGTCCCCGGTGTGTCGGGGAACTCACGCAGCGTCAGGAAATAACCCCCCTCTCTTTTCCTCCGTACCCACATCTCTAAAAACGGGGAACAACGGAGCTGATCCAGATTTGCGTCCGATATGACGTAACATCTGAAATGTGGACCCACGGCCCAATCAGAAACGTTGCTATCAGAAACAATGCCCGACTGTTTTGGACGTAATATGGTCGGTGTTTGCATTAGCATCGCTAACACTGAGAGCTAACCTGTGCTGGAGAGCATGTGCGTGAAGAAGCAGGAAGTAAAAAGGGACTCACCTTGTGGTCTAACTGGCAAGAGAGAAAGCCTTTGAGCTCCAGACTGTTTCAGAGAGAATCCTTGATCTAATAATCCTTGCGTTTTATCACCGCAGCATTTTAGACAATATCTGCCAGGTCCCGCATGAGCCGGCATAAGCTCCGCCCCCTCTTATTTTTTTCAGTTAAAAAAAAGAAAAGCGTTATTTTTTTATTTGTATTAGCATTTATTTATCCAGGTGAAAATCTCATTGAGACACAGGGTCTCAAGAGAGACCTGTTTATACCCAGAATCAGCACTTTAGAAACAGGAAGTGAAACAGAGGGACATGAGGCGTGGCTAGAATGATCTGTTTGGTGGAGCAAAACACTTCATAGATATGTTTTTAATATTTGTGTATATATCTGAGACCCATGCTATTGCCTAAAAATAGCATGATAGGTTTAAACTGTGAAAAAGACAAGAAGTCTTAAATGTAAAAAATGTCCGGATGGATTACATTTTGAGAAATGACAAACAAAATGGGCAGAAAAGCAGCCAGACGTGAGAGCTTGACATTAAAATAAGGCAACCTAGGTGACAGAAATAAATCAAATGGAGCTAAAGATAGAGAATACAGTGGAAATGTGGAGAAAGAGAGGATGATGGAGTTTAAAGGAATGGAAAGAAAGAGCGTGGTTCACAGTGTTGTTATCTATAAAGAGCCTGAGAAATATTAGAGTGCTGAAATGGAAAATACTTTAGTCTGACTGTCTGTCGTCTTTCACCGTGACTAACCCTCGGTGAGACAGATATCTGCTGGACTGAGTCATCGAAGTGTCCTCACTGAGATGCTCTCTGTTCTTTATTGCATTCATCAGTATGTAGTGTCTCTACTTTAAAGAGTCCTCTGTAGTGTCTCTACTTTAAAGAGTCCTCTCCTGATGATGTTCAGGTGTATATCAGTGTGTAGTGTCTCTACTTTAAAGAGTCCTCTCCTGCTGATGTTCAGGTGTATATCAGTGTGTAGTGTCTCTACTTTAAAGAGTCCTCTCTGGCTGATGTTCAGGTGTATATCAGTATGTAGTGTCTCTACTTTAAAGAGTCCTCTCCTGCTGATGTTCAGGTGTATATCAGTATGTAGTGTCTCTACTTTAAAGAGTCCTCTCCTGCTGATGTTCAGGTGTATATCAGTATGTAGTGTCTCTACTTTAAAGAGTCCTCTCCTGCTGATGTTCAGGTGTATATCAGTATGTAGTGTCTCTACTTTAAAGAGTCCTCTCCTGCTGATGTTCAGGTGTATATCAGTATGTAGTGTCTCTACTTTAAAGAGTTCGCTCCTGCTGATGTTCAGGTGTATATCAGTATGTAGTGTCTCTACTTTAAAGAGTCCTCTCCTGCTGATGTTCAGGTGTATATCAGTATGTAGTGTCTCTACTTTAAAGAGTCCTCTCCTGCTGATGTTCAGGTGTATATCAGTATGTAGTGTCTCTACTTTAAAGAGTCCTCTCCTGCTGATGTTCAGGTGTATATCAGTGTGTAGTGTCTCTACTTTAAAGAGTCCTCTCTGGCTGATGTTCAGGTGTATATCAGTATGAAGTGTCTCTACTTTAAAGAGTCCTCTCCTGCTGATGTTCAGGTGTATATCAGTATGTGGTGTCTCTACTTTAAAGAGTCCTCACCTGCTGATGTTCAGGTGTATATCAGTATGTGGTGTCTCTACTTTAAAGAGTCCTCTCCTGCTGATGTTCAGGTGTATATCAGTATGTGGTGTCTCTACTTTAAAGAGTCCTCTCCTGCTGATGTTCAGGTGTATATCAGTATGTAGTGTCTCTACTTTAAAGAGTCCTCTCCTGCTGATGTTCAGGTGTATATCAGTATGTAGTGTCTCTACTTTAAAGAGTCCTCTTTGCTGATGTTCAGGTGTATATCAGTATGTAGTGTCTATACTTTAAAGAGTCCTCTCCTGCTGATGTCCAGGTGTATATCAGTATGTAGTGTCTCTACTTTAAAGAGTCCTCTTTGCTGATGTTCAGGTGTATATCAGTATGCAGTGTCTCTACTTTAAAGAGTCCTCTCCAGCTGATGTTCAGGTGTATATCAGTATGTAGTGTCTCTACTTTAAAGAGTCCTCTCCTGCTGATGTTCAGGTGTATATCAGTATGTATTGTCTCTACTTTAAAGAGTCCTCTCCTGCTGATGTTCAGGTGTATATCAGTATGTATTGTCTCTACTTTAAAGAGTCCTCTCCTGCTGATGTTCAGGTGTATATCAGTATGTAGTGTCTCTACTTTAAAGAGTCCTCTCCTGCTGATGTTCAGGTGTATATCAGTATGTAGTGTCTCTACTTTAAAGAGTCCTCTCCTGCTGATGTTCAGGTGTATATCAGTACGTAGTGTCTCTACTTTAAAGAGTCCTCTCCTGCTGATGTTCAGGTGTATATCAGTACGTAGTGTCTCTACTTTAAAGAGTCCTCTCCTGCTGATGTTCAGGTGTATATCAGTACGTATTGTCTCTACTTTAAAGAGTCCTCTCCTGCTGATGTTCAGGTGTATATCAGTACGTAGTGTCTCTACTTTAAAGAGTCCTCTCCTGCTGATGTTCAGGTGTATATCAGTACGTAGTGTCTCTACTTTAAAGAGTCCTCTCCTGCTGATGTTCAGGTGTATATCAGTACGTAGTGTCTCTACTTTAAAGAGTCCTCTCCTGCTGATGTTCAGGTGTATATCAGTACGTAGTGTCTCTACTTTAAAGAGTCCCTCGGTGTCAGCAGAGTTTGGCGCCTGAAAGTTCAAAGAGGAACATCAAGTGTATGACTCGTCGTGTCTCTCTGTGATCACATGGGATTATTAGCCACGGGCCAAGCGTTTAAACACCGTCTGATTTCCTCGCAGCCAATCGGCTCGCGGCTCACCTGGCTGTCACAGCAACAACGTCCAGGCCCTGTCATTACTCATGTCTCAGTGGTAACCACGGTCA
>NW_027263086.1:75000-101773 GCF_902827115.2 Pseudochaenichthys georgianus
GTATTTAATTAGCATACTAATGTGTACAGTTTCGTTTACCATGTGTTTCATGAATACGTTACAATGAGTGTGAAATAAATGAAAATGTAGATGTCAAAATCTTGACACTTAGGTAATAGCCTTATTAGGCGCTTTCACACCAGAGTACTTTCTCCGGGAATAGTTCCGATAGTTCCTGGGATTTTTGCGTTCACACCAAAAAAGATCTGGAACTAGAACTTTTTTTTTTTCGGGAACCTTTTCACCCCTTTTCTAGAGAGCAGGGACTTTCCTGGGGAGGAAAGGTTCCAATTTCTGATTGGCTAGGCGAATTTCAAACCCCGCCCCGTAAAAACTTTTTGTGAAGCCGCCATTTTATTTGCTCGCATTAGCATTATTAGCATTAGCATTAGCCCCGCGCACCAACGGAGAGAGACTAACTTATGGCAACACAAAAGAAAACATGGGAGCGGTGCAGATGAGGAGGTGTCGGCGCTTCTGGCGATTTACTCGGAAGGCTTCCAGTCCCCAACTCCGGGGACTTCCGGCCGGGGACTCCGGGTGACAGTATACGCCGTGAAGTGGTTTGCGACCTGCCAGTAAACCCAAAGCAGAAGAAGAAGAAGTGACGTCAGCGGATCCCTCAGGGACTTATTCCGGTGCGAACGTGATTTACCAGATAGTTCCAGGAAATAAAAGTTCCGGGAACTATTCCTGGGGAAAGTACTTGGTGTGAAAGCGCCTATTTGTTCAAATCCCACTTGAGCTGTTTGTGTTTTCATAAAGTTGTCTCTTATTGTGAAAAGCCTCTGTTAAATGGCAATTCCTACCGGAGCCTCCGCCATGGAGCATCGGCACTTTCGGCAGGTTATTCTCATGCTGCTGTTAATCTGGAGATCAACAGACACTAGCGGCCCGCGCATATGATTATATAATCAGACAACGTCCGTTAAAAAACATAATGAGACGTTCTGCAGTCAGGACGAGGTTTCACCGACGACAGGTGGCTTTGACTTTTATGTAGCTGACGGAGCATTTTTTCTTTACACGACACTGTTCAACACTTCATCCTGCTTCACTCTTTAACTAAACAACCGCGGATGTCTTGAAAGACTCTTTCACCAAAGATTTTTGAAGACATCCGCGTTCTTGTGACTCGTAAATACTACGCTTCCTATGTTTTGGTGCGGACTGCGTTCACACCAGCGAAGAACCGCTCCAGAGTTCGCTAGCAAGCGCTCCGAGACCACCTCTTTTAGCGGACCAGAGTCCGGTTGTTTAGTTCACTTCAGAGGTCTGCGTTCACACCGACCCAGATGAACCAAGCGGCTAAACGCACCAGGGTTCGATTCAACCGGACGATACAAGGCAGGTGTGAACGCGCCCTTACTCTCTCTCTACTGTTGCATAACGATTTCAATGGTTGGCGTTTAATTAATTAACGTCTGTTACGAGTGGTCAACTTGGGATTTCAGTTATCGGTGGAACACCTGGTTCGCGATGTGGAACGGCCGTGGTTCATTTAAAGCAGAGCCTGGATAACGTGAATAGTCCCAACGATTGGTTAGTATTGTGGACGGTTGAGGTTATCTTCAAGCAATGCATGGTACATTTCAATTAACAGCGTATCACATGGTAAAAGCTAGCGTACCGGCGTGTGACACGGCCTGTATAATCACACTGCTAAGTTGCATCAACACCCCTGGTTACTGCTGTTAAACGGTCGTAAATAAAGACGCAGTCATGGTTACACAATACGTGGTTAACGTGAAAGGATATCATAGTTTGGTTGAAACAAGTTCGTTTTTCGCGTAATTTAAGCTGCGAACAAAGCGTCACATTAAGTGGACTTCCTTTTTTTTGGACAGGAACACATTGGAGTCCGTTAAAATCTCTGCGTCTCAAAGATGGCGATAAAGATGGCGGCGCTGCTCCCAAAATGTTGGTATTCGACGCCTCACAGTGAGAGTCTCTGTATTTACGGCAACTCCCTGAAACATGTCTGTCCATCTTTTAAAGGCCACCTGCAGCCTTTAGCACGCTGTCTTCTTCCTGCTTTAAAACACACACACACACACACACACACACACACACACACACACACACACACACACACACACACACACACACACACACACACACACACACATACATGTTTTGCTGCAATTCTGAAGCCCATGACCCAATAGCATGTTTTGAGGACCTACCCTTCTGCTGTTGCCAGGAGCATGAAAAAACACACACACATTCTCCCACATATTTATTGCATACACACACACACACACACACACACACACACACACACACACACACACACACACACACACACACACACACACACACACACACACACACACACACACACACATACACACACACACACACACACACACACACTCACACACACACACACACACACACACACACACACACACACACACACACACACACACACAGAGAGACACAGACACACCACACACACACACACACACACACACAACAGACACACACACACACACACACACACACACACAGACACACACACACACAGACACACACACACACACACACACACGCACACACACACACACACACACACACATACACACACACATAGACACACACACAGACACACACACACACACACACACACACACACACACACACACACACACACACACACACACACACACACACACACACACACACAGAGACACAGACACACACACACACACAGACACACACACACACACACACACACACACACACACACACACACACACACACACACACACACACACACACACACACATACACACACACACACACACACACACACTCACACACACACACACACACACACACACACACACACACACACACACACACACAACACACACACACACACACAACACACACACAGAGAGACACAGACACACACACACACACACACACACACACACACACACACAGACACACACACCCACACACACAACACACACACACACACACACACACACACATACACACACACCATACACACACACACACACACACACGCACACACACACACACACACATACACACACACATAGACACACACACAGACACACACACACACACACACACACACACACACACACACACACACACACACACAGAGACACAGACACACACACACACACAGACACACACACACACACACACACACACACACACACACACACACACACATGCTGACATATAGTCCTCCAGCTGATGACCTCTGACCTCTGACTTCCCCCCAGTTTATTTATGTGTTCTCCTCTCACCCACTTCAACAAGAAAACAAGCCAAGTGGAGGAGGCAGTGTTCACATCATTTACTGCAGTTTAAGTACTTATACCACGCAGTATAAATACTTTGTTACAGTAAAAGTACTTTATTAAAGGTATGTAAGAAGCTGCCAAATAAAAGTAGTGGAGTCAAAAGCTGGCCTACACAGAATTACTTTAAGATGTAGTTTAGTAAGAGTAGAAATATCTAAAAAGTACCTTGACAGTATAGTACAATACTTAAGTACATGTTCTATTCATCAGTTAGTGGGCCCACACACACACACACACACACACACACACACACACACACACACACACACACACACACACACACACACACACACACACACACACACACACACACACACACACACACACACACACACACACACACACACACACACACACACACACACTCAGGTCTGGAGGTTTTGGGCGCGTCATGCCGCTCTGCCATCAGTTTCTCAGATTGCCTGTAATGAGACGGCAAACAGAGCCAAGATGGCCGCCGCCGTGTCATTAGCAGTGGAAATGTGGTCGCTTATTAAAGATGGAATATCAATAGGAGCTGATCCGGCTCACAGGAAGCAGCCGAGACACGAAACCCAGAGACCACGAGTCCCTCTGAACTCACACAGGAACATAATGTATTTCAGCCCATTCACTCCTGATTTGGTCCCAATAGGATATTTTCTTATATATTAATATATATATATAATATGTATATTGATCTTTAAAGTTGAGAAAACATATTTACAAAATCACAATATAGGCAACATGGGCATGGATACTAAAAAAGGTTTCAGAACGATCAATATGCAGGTTTTACGTCGTTGTTCTGGTGCTCATTTGTCTGAATTTACAGTTGTGTTTAAGAAAATTAAGTAAATGAAAGGACAATGATATCTAGTAGAACCCAAACACATGAAGAGGAAGAAGAGGAAGAAGAAGAGGAACTTTCTCTCTACTAGTTTCATATTTAACATATTTATTATAGGTCACTTTTACCTGGACATTACCTCGTTTATAACCTTATTCATAACGGCCATGCAACAGGAAGAAGTACACGCACATATATATACATACATTTACAATTGATAAATGCATGCATTATATATTTTGGGTTGTATTCAGGGGTTTGTGTTATATTTATCGCGTGCTTCCCGTCTCTCTAAAACACAAACTTCCTTTCTTTTTCTGTAAACGAAGAAACATCTCAATTAGAAGAGAATTGTAAAGAGAGGATTGAAAGACAGCGATCCAATCTTGTGGAGAGCTTGTCGGATCCTAAAATATTTTTTACAGGGCGACACATTCTGCCTTAAAAATAGCTTCAGCCTGAAGTGTCTGCCCAGTTTAAAAAGAGTCCAATAAAAACAAACAAACCATAATTACAAGTCTTATTCTAAATGAGCTCTACAGTAAACCTTTTTAGGTTAGTGTTTTAGGTCGTGTTAGAGTATGGACACACACACACACACACACACACACACACACACACACACACACACACACACACACACACACACACACACACAGCTCATTGGCTAATTGTCAGGAGGAAAGTGAGTTGAGGAATGTCTGAGTTTGGAATAACACTGTCAGGACCGGGGCCAGCAAAGAGCAGTGTTTACCCTGTTAACACTAGCTTACATCTGCTTCTGTTTGTGTATGCATACCGTAAATGTATGTGTGTGTGTGTGTGTGTGTGTGTGTGTGTGTGTGTGTGTGTGTGTGTGTGTGTGTGTGTGTGTGTGTGTGTGTGTGTGTGTGTGTGTGTGTGTGTGTGTGTGTGTGTGTGTGTGTGTGTGTGTGTGTGTGTGTGTGTGTGTGTGTGTGTGTGTGTGTGTGTGTGTGTGTTTACCTCAGGTTGTGTTTGTCCAGTATAAAGCTCGGACTGGTAAACTGGTTGCTTAGAAGGAACAGATGTGGCCAAGAATGTCCCTCTTTGTGTGTGTGTGTGTGTGTGTGTGTGTGTGTGTGTGTGTGTGTGTGTGTGTGTGTGTGTGTGTGTGTGTGTGTGTGTGTCGTGTGCATGTTGAGGGGTGCATATGAGGTTTATTTCAATCACTTCAAATGGATTTAGCGTAAGAAGAAGCAGGTGGGATGTCATATTTTAGGACGGTCACATGACTTCACGTCACCACCGCTAAGCTAAAGGCGGCTAATGTTGGGCTATAAAGGAACTACAGCACGGTCACATGACTTCACGTCACCACCGCTAAGATAAAGGAGGCTAACGTTGGGCTATAAAGGAACTACAGCACGGTCACATGACTTCACGTCACCACCGCTAAGCTAAAGGCGGCTAATGTTGGGCTATAAAGGAACTACAGCACGGTCACATGACTTCACGTTACCACCGCTAAGCTAAAGGAGGCTAATGTTGGGCTATAAAGGAACTACAGCACGGTCACATGACTTCACGTCACCACCGCTAAGCTAAAGGAGGCTAATGTTGGGCTATAAAGGAACTACAGCACGGTCACATGACTTCACGTCACCAACGCTAAGCTAAAGGTGGCTAATGTTGGGCTATAAAGGAACTACAGCACGGTCACATGACTTCACGTCACCAACGCTAAGCTAAAGGTGGCTAACGTTGGGCTATAAAGGAACTACAGCACGGTCACATGACTTCACGTCACCACCGCTAAGCTAAAGGCGGCTAATGTTGGGCTATAAAGGAACTACAGCACGGTCACATGACTTCACGTCACCACCGCTAAGCTAAAGGAGGCTAATGTTGGGCTATAAAGGAACTACAGCACGGTCACATGACTTCACGTCACCACCGTTAAGCTAAAGGAGGCTAATGTTGGGCTATAAAGGAACTACAGCACGGTAACATGACTTCACGTTACCACCGCTAAGCTAAAGGAGGCTAATGTTGGGCTATAAAGGAACTACAGCACGGTCACATGACTTCACATCACCACCGTTAAGCTACAGGTGGCTAATGTTGGGCTATAAAGGAACTACAGCACGGTCACATGACTTCACGTCACCAACGCTAAGCTAAAGGTGGCTAATGTTGGGCTATAAAGGAACTACAGCACGGTCACATGACTTCACGTCACCAACGCTAAGCTAAAGGTGGCTAATGTTGGGCTATAAAGGAACTACAGCACGGTCACATGACTTCACGTCACCACCGCTAAGCTAAAGGAGGCTAATGTTGGGCTATAAAGGAACTACAGCACGGTCACATGACTTCATATCACCACCGCTAAGCTAAAGGTGGCTAATGTTGGGCTATAAAGGAACTACAGCACGGTCACATGACTTCACGTCACCACCGCTAAGCTAAAGGAGGCTAATGTTGGGCTATAAAGGAACTACAGCACGGTCACATGACTTCACATCACCACCGCTAAGCTATAGGAGGCTAATGTTGGGCTATAAAGGAACTACAGCACGGTCACATGACTTCATATCACCACCGCTAAGCTAAAGGTGGCTAATGTTGGGCTATAAAGGAACTACAGCACGGTCACATGACTTCACGTCACCACCGCTAAGCTAAAGGAGGCTAATGTTGGGCTATAAAGGAACTACAGCACGGTCACATGACTTCACATCACCACCGCTAAGCTATAGGAGGCTAATGTTGGGCTATAAAGGAACTACAGCACGGTCACATGACTTCACGTCACCACCGCTAAGCTAAAGGCGGCTAATGTTGGGCTATAAAGGAACTACAGCACGGTCACATGACTTCACGTCACCACCGCTAAGCTAAAGGTGGCTAATGTTGGGCTATAAAGGAACTACAGCACGGTCACATGACTTCACGTCACCACCGTTAAGCTAAAGGCGGCTAATGTTGGGCTATAGAGGAACTACAACACGGTCACATGACTTCAAGTCACCACCGTTAAGCTAAAGGCGGCTAATGTTGGGCTATAAAGGAACTACAGCACGGTCACATGACTTCACGTCACCACCGCTAAGCTAAAGGAGGCTAATGTTGGGCTATAAAGGAACTACAGCACGGTCACATGACTTCATGTCACCACCGCTAAGCTAAAGGCGGCTAATGTTGGGAGTGATGACGTTTATTCGTCTCATTCAGACACCTGTTAGCAAGCGCCATTTTTAAATCCACCAGTGTGGTATTTACTGACATATTTTATGGAAACATGACGTTTCTTTATTCACTGACTTCTTTGCTTCCAATACTCATTACAAACTATTATAGTTTTAAGTTAAAAACATGGATATAAAGCAGTAAACAAATAAATGATCAAGTAGCCTACTTCTGAAGATCACAGTGTTACTAATCGGGCCACCCAGGAAACAGACATATTTATAGATATTTAAATGTTAAGTACTGGTACAAATACTTTGGCAGCGAGTTTAATTACCACATTTTTCTTCAGGATTTTAATTAAGTCGTTTTCTTACTTTTTTACGAGCTGAACGGCCTTCAAATTTCCACCTGTGGTTGCCATGACGAGAGCCTCTGTTTACTGTCTGTTGTTGCTCATTAGTGTGTGTGTGTGTGTGTGTGTGTGTGTGTGTGTGTGTGTGTGTGTGTGTGTGTGTGTGTGTGTGTGTGTGTGTGTGTGTGTGTGTGTGTGTGTGTGTGTGTGTGTGTGGTGTGTGTGTGTTCCAGTTACAGTTGTTAAAGGAGTTCATTCAGTCAGAGCTCCAGAGGAAACGTATTAAACTCATGAAAACACTCGTATAATACCACAGTGTGTAAATACTCGAAGTAAAAGTACTCAATACGCAAAATGGCCCACTTCATAATAATATGTTTTATTTTATTTGACCAATCAGAGGTGGGAGAGGTACTGAGATCTCGCCTCAATCAGATTTAAGATTTGGGAAAGAAGATAAAACATGTATTTATTTATTTTTAATAATGTAATATTACAACTCTAATGCAGACTGTACAACACAGCATACCTTTTTTATTATAATTTATATGTATTATTATTATATTTTTGAAATTATTTGTTGTTATTATTAATTATTTTTGTATTAATACGAAGCTCTCTCTCCCTCTCTCTCTCTCTCTCTCTCTCTCTCCCTCTCTCTCTCTCTCTCTCTCTCTTCCCCTCTCTCTCTCTCTCTCTCTCTCTCTCTGATTGTTTTTGGACCTCCCCCCTCTCCCCCCCACTCCCAGCAGCAGCAGACGGGTCGCCTCTCCGCCTCGCGCTCATCTCCAAATTCACGCGGACACCAAGCCGTCCGCGTGAACCTTCATCACCTTCATTTCAATCTTAATTAGTGATTACCTGAAGATCTCGCGCGATTTCATTTGATGGATTCTGGGTTTTTGTCTTGCTTGTGGTCCGAAGAACTTGTGGACGAACCGGAGGAGGACTGAGCGTTTCTGGAAGTATTTCGGTGTGTGTGTGTAAGTGTGTGTAAGTGTGTGTGAGGGGAACGTTGTTGAAAAACTGAAAAAAGTTGTTGTCCAATGCGTCCGGAGCGGAGGGATACACAGCGGAGAAACACCAAGAGAGAGCCGGGGAGAGGAGGCGTTTCACCGGCTGCTGGACCTGCATGTCTCCCCCTGACACCAAGGTACTGGAAACACACTTTACACACAGCTGGGAGAAGTGCTCAGATATTGTACTTGAATAAAAGTAGAAGTACTCAAGGTATTGTACTTGAGTAAAAGTAGAAGTATTCAGATCTTGTACTTGAGTAAAAGTAGAAGTACACAGATCTTGTACTTGAGTAAAAGTAGAAGTACACAGATCTTGTACTTGAGTAAAAGTAGAAGTACTCAGGTCTTAGGCTACGTGAGTAAATGTAGAAGTACTCAGAACTTGTTCTTAAGTAAAAGTAGAAGTACTCAAGGTATTGTACTTGAGTAAAAGTAGAAGTATTCAGATCTTGTACTTGAGTAAAAGTAGAAGTACACAGATCTTGTACTTGAGTAAAAGTAGAAGTACTCAGGTATTGTCCTTGAGTAAAAGTAGAAGTACTCAGATCTTGTACTTGAGTAAAATGTAGAATACTCCGTTCCAGCGACAGTAAAAGTAGTCGTTGTGCAGATTGGTCCATTTCAGAATAACATATGTTTTGTAATTGATCATGAAAGTGTTCTCGAAGCTGGTGAAGGTGCATCTTTGTGTACTGTAAGTATATGTTGTTGCTGATACTCACTGTACCTGAGTGCAGTGTTGCATGCAGCACTTCTACATGTAACAGAGTATGTTTTACAAACAGCTAGAAGACCACGGAGGAGAGGACTGGGGTTTAAAGGGCTCAGCCCTCAAACACAAGGCAACACGCACAATGAGACACACACCACCATCTCATAGAACTCATGTGACATGAACAGGAAAGGGTCCTCTGGAGACTCTCATGACACCCTTTCACAATAAAAGCCTTCCTGTCGATCCCAGTACTGATCATGTGAAAGCTTCTTCCCTCTCCATGGCTTGTGAAGATTTTCTCAGGCTGTAAACGTGTTCAAGTTAGGATGCTTGTGCGTGTGTCTTCAAAACGTGTACATGTTTGCAGTGTGTGTGTGTGTGTGTGTGTGTGTGTGTGTGTGTGTGTGTGTGTGTGTGTTTAAAAGTACTGCATTCTCACTCTAACACACACATGCCAGCATGACATCATTGTTTAAAGCCTCTGATTGTATTTGTGAGGTCATTCATTGTCTGTATAATCCCAAATCTCAAATGAGAACTACCAGCATGTACGTACTGATCCTCTCCTGCTCCCCAGAGGATGGACCACTTTGATGTAATGACTTGTCCTGCAGAGAAATAGCAACGTAATGCTGTAGTGCGCATGTCCGCCTGCAGAGGGCGCTATGGGGCGCTTTAAAACCAGTTTAAAATCCTGGTCAGGCTAACTGGATTCAAGTGATCTGGATGAAGGGTCTTCTCATTCTGTCATTGGTTTGAAACGTCTTTTTATCAATGATTGAAAAACATGATTTAGCCAGACATTAAATACAACGGGGTATTTACTCAATACCCATTCAGAGATTACTCAACCCATACACGCATTAAAGACGACCCTTACACGCTACAGAATGAGTACTTTGACAACTATACTTTACATGTTAATCCTCATAATGTTGTTATGTTTGGCTGGCCTTTTATTTTATTGTGGTATTACTACGTTAGCGTAACACCTCTTACCACGAGTCCGCCCCGTACCTCGATAGGCTGGAAAGGAAGGAAGGAAGGAAGACATAGTCGATTACCTCGAGTAGGCTGGAAGGAAGGAAGACATAGTCGATGTCCTCGATAGGCTGGAAGGAAGGAAGACATAGTCGATGTACCTCGATAGGCTGGAAGGAAGGAAGACATAGTCGATGTACCTCGATAGGCTGGAAGGAAGGAAGACATAGTCGATGTACCCGATAGGCTGGAAGGAAGGAAGACATAGTCGATGTACCTCGATAGGCTGGAAGGAAGGAAGACATAGTCCGATGTACCTCGATAGGCCTGGAAGGAAGGAAGGAAGAAGCATAGTCGGATGTAGCCCTCGATAACCACACACACACACACAACACACACATCACACCACAAACACACACACAACACACACACACACACACACACACACACACACACACACACACACACACCAGATACCACACACACACACACACAGACACACACACACACACACACACACACACACACACACACACACACATGCTGACATATAGTCCTCCAGCTGATGACCTCTGACCTCTGACTTCCCCCCAGTTTATTTTGTGTTCTCCTCTCACCCACTTCAACAAGAAAACAAGCCAAGTGGAGGAGGCAGTGTTCATCATCATTTACTGCAGTTTAAGTACTTATACCCACGCAGTATAAATACTTTGTTACAGTAAAAGTACTTTATTAAAGGTATGTAAGAAGCTGCCAAATAAAGTAGTGGAGTCAAAAGCTGGCCTACACAGAATGACTTTAAGATGTAGTGTTAGTAAGAGTAGAAAAGAGCTAAAAAGTACCTTGACAGTATAGTACAATACTTAAGTACATGTTCTATTCATCAGTTAGTGGGCCCACACACACACACACACACACACACACACACACACACACACACACACACCACACACACACACACACACACACACACACACACACACACACACACACACACACACACACACACACACACACACACACACACACACACACACACACTCAGGTCTGGAGGTTTTGGGCGCGTCATGCCGCTCTGCCATCAGTTTCTCAGATGCCTGTAATGAGACGGCAAACAGAGCCAAGATGGCCGCCGCCGTGTCATTAGCAGTGGAAATGTGGTCGCTTATTAAAGATGGAATATCAATAGGAGCTGATCCGGCTCACAGGAAGCAGCCGAGACACGAAACCCAGAGACCACGAGTCCCTCTGAACTCACACAGGAACATAATGTATTTCAGTCCATTCACTCCTGATTTGGTCCCAATAGGATATTTTCTTATATATTAATATATATATATAATATGTATATTGATCTTTAAAGTTGAGAAAACATATTTACAAAATCACAATATAGGCAACATGGGCATGGATACTAAAAAAGGTTTCAGAACGATCAATATGCAGGTTTTACGTCGTTGTTCTGGTGCTCATTTGTCTGAATTTACAGTTGTGTTTAAGAAAATTAAGTAAATGAAAGGACAATGATATCTAGTAGAACCCAAACACATGAAGAGGAAGAAGAGGAAGAAGAAGAGGAACTTTCTCTCTACTAGTTTCATATTTAACATATTTATTATAGGTCACTTTTACCTGGACATTACCTCGTTTATAACCTTATTCATAACGGCCATGCAACAGGAAGAAGTACACGCACATATATATACATACATTTACAATTGATAAATGCATGCATTATATATTTTGGGTTGTATTCAGGGGTTTGTGTTATATTTATCGCGTGCTTCCCGTCTCTCTAAAACACAAACTTCCTTTCTTTTTCTGTAAACGAAGAAACATCTCAATTAGAAGAGAATTGTAAAGAGAGGATTGAAAGACAGCGATCCAATCTTGTGGAGAGCTTGTCGGATCCTAAAATATTTTTTACAGGGCGACACATTCTGCCTTAAAAATAGCTTCAGCCTGAAGTGTCTGCCCAGTTTAAAAAGAGTCCAATAAAAACAAACAAACCATAATTACAAGTCTTATTCTAAATGAGCTCTACAGTAAACCTTTTTAGGTTAGTGTTTTAGGTCGTGTTAGAGTATGGACACACACACACACACACACACACACACACACACACACACACACACACACACACACACACACACAGCTCATTGGCTAATTGTCAGGAGGAAAGTGAGTTGAGGAATGTCTGAGTTTGGAATAACACTGTCAGGACCGGGGCCAGCAAAGAGCAGTGTTTACCCTGTTAACACTAGCTTACATCTGCTTCTGTTTGTGTATGCATACCATAAATGTATGTGTGTGTGTGTGTGTGTGTGTGTGTGTGTGTGTGTGTGTGTGTGTGTGTGTGTGTGTGTGTGTGTGTGTGTGTGTGTGTGTGTGTGTGTGTGTGTGTGTGTGTGTGTGTGTGTGTGTGTGTGTGTGTGTGTGTGTGTGTGTGTGTGTGTGTGTGTGTTTACCTCAGGTTGTGTTTGTCCAGTATAAAGCTCGGACTGGTAAACTGGTTGCTTAGAAGGAACAGATGTGGCCAAGAATGTCCCTCTTTGTGTGTGTGTGTGTGTGTGTGTGTGTGTGTGTGTGTGTGTGTGTGTGTGTGTGTGTGTGTGTGTGTGTGTGTGTGTGTGTGTCGTGTGCATGTTGAGGGGTGCATATGAGGTTTATTTCAATCACTTCAAATGGATTTAGCGTAAGAAGAAGCAGGTGGGATGTCATATTTTAGGACGGTCACATGACTTCACGTCACCACCGCTAAGCTAAAGGCGGCTAATGTTGGGCTATAAAGGAACTACAGCACGGTCACATGACTTCACGTCACCACCGCTAAGATAAAGGAGGCTAACGTTGGGCTATAAAGGAACTACAGCACGGTCACATGACTTCACGTCACCACCGCTAAGCTAAAGGCGGCTAATGTTGGGCTATAAAGGAACTACAGCACGGTCACATGACTTCACGTTACCACCGCTAAGCTAAAGGAGGCTAATGTTGGGCTATAAAGGAACTACAGCACGGTCACATGACTTCACGTCACCACCGCTAAGCTAAAGGAGGCTAATGTTGGGCTATAAAGGAACTACAGCACGGTCACATGACTTCACGTCACCAACGCTAAGCTAAAGGTGGCTAATGTTGGGCTATAAAGGAACTACAGCACGGTCACATGACTTCACGTCACCAACGCTAAGCTAAAGGTGGCTAACGTTGGGCTATAAAGGAACTACAGCACGGTCACATGACTTCACGTCACCACCGCTAAGCTAAAGGCGGCTAATGTTGGGCTATAAAGGAACTACAGCACGGTCACATGACTTCACGTCACCACCGCTAAGCTAAAGGAGGCTAATGTTGGGCTATAAAGGAACTACAGCACGGTCACATGACTTCACGTCACCACCGTTAAGCTAAAGGAGGCTAATGTTGGGCTATAAAGGAACTACAGCACGGTAACATGACTTCACGTTACCACCGCTAAGCTAAAGGAGGCTAATGTTGGGCTATAAAGGAACTACAGCACGGTCACATGACTTCACATCACCACCGTTAAGCTACAGGTGGCTAATGTTGGGCTATAAAGGAACTACAGCACGGTCACATGACTTCACGTCACCAACGCTAAGCTAAAGGTGGCTAATGTTGGGCTATAAAGGAACTACAGCACGGTCACATGACTTCACGTCACCAACGCTAAGCTAAAGGTGGCTAATGTTGGGCTATAAAGGAACTACAGCACGGTCACATGACTTCACGTCACCACCGCTAAGCTAAAGGAGGCTAATGTTGGGCTATAAAGGAACTACAGCACGGTCACATGACTTCATATCACCACCGCTAAGCTAAAGGTGGCTAATGTTGGGCTATAAAGGAACTACAGCACGGTCACATGACTTCACGTCACCACCGCTAAGCTAAAGGAGGCTAATGTTGGGCTATAAAGGAACTACAGCACGGTCACATGACTTCACATCACCACCGCTAAGCTATAGGAGGCTAATGTTGGGCTATAAAGGAACTACAGCACGGTCACATGACTTCATATCACCACCGCTAAGCTAAAGGTGGCTAATGTTGGGCTATAAAGGAACTACAGCACGGTCACATGACTTCACGTCACCACCGCTAAGCTAAAGGAGGCTAATGTTGGGCTATAAAGGAACTACAGCACGGTCACATGACTTCACATCACCACCGCTAAGCTATAGGAGGCTAATGTTGGGCTATAAAGGAACTACAGCACGGTCACATGACTTCACGTCACCACCGCTAAGCTAAAGGCGGCTAATGTTGGGCTATAAAGGAACTACAGCACGGTCACATGACTTCACGTCACCACCGCTAAGCTAAAGGTGGCTAATGTTGGGCTATAAAGGAACTACAGCACGGTCACATGACTTCACGTCACCACCGTTAAGCTAAAGGCGGCTAATGTTGGGCTATAGAGGAACTACAACACGGTCACATGACTTCAAGTCACCACCGTTAAGCTAAAGGCGGCTAATGTTGGGCTATAAAGGAACTACAGCACGGTCACATGACTTCACGTCACCACCGCTAAGCTAAAGGAGGCTAATGTTGGGCTATAAAGGAACTACAGCACGGTCACATGACTTCATGTCACCACCGCTAAGCTAAAGGCGGCTAATGTTGGGAGTGATGACGTTTATTCGTCTCATTCAGACACCTGTTAGCAAGCGCCATTTTTAAATCCACCAGTGTGGTATTTACTGACATATTTTATGGAAACATGACGTTTCTTTATTCACTGACTTCTTTGCTTCCAATACTCATTACAAACTATTATAGTTTTAAGTTAAAAACATGGATATAAAGCAGTAAACAAATAAATGATCAAGTAGCCTACTTCTGAAGATCACAGTGTTACTAATCGGGCCACCCAGGAAACAGACATATTTATAGATATTTAAATGTTAAGTACTGGTACAAATACTTTGGCAGCGAGTTTAATTACCACATTTTTCTTCAGGATTTTAATTAAGTCGTTTTCTTACTTTTTTACGAGCTGAACGGCCTTCAAATTTCCACCTGTGGTTGCCATGACGAGAGCCTCTGTTTACTGTCTGTTGTTGCTCATTAGTGTGTGTGTGTGTGTGTGTGTGTGTGTGTGGTGTGTGTGTGTGTGTGTGTGGTGTGTGTGTGTGTGTGTGTGTGTGTGTGTGTGTGTGTTGTGTGTGTGTGTGTGTGTGGTGTGTGTGTGTGTGTGTGTTCCAGTTACAGTTGTTAAAGGAGTTCATTCAGTCAGAGCTCCAGAGGAAACGTATTAAACTCATGAAAACACTCGTATAATACCACAGTGTGTAAATACTCGAAGTAAAAGTACTCAATACGCAAAATGGCCCACTTCATAATAATATGTTTATTTTATTTGACCAATCAGAGGTGGGAGAGGTACTGAGATCTCGCCTCAATCAGATTTAAGATTTGGGAAAGAAGATAAAACATGTATTTATTTATTTTTAATAATGTAATATTACAACTCTAATGCAGACTGTACAACACAGCATACCTTTTTATTATAATTTATATGTATTATTATTATATTTTTGAAATTATTTGTTGTTATTATTAATTATTTTTGTATTAATACGAAGCTCTCTCTCCCTCTCTCTCTCTCTCTCTCTCTCTCTCTCTCTTCCCCTCTCTCTCTCTCTCTCTCTCTCTCTCTGATTGTTTTTGGACCTCCCCCCTCTCCCCCCCACTCCCAGCAGCAGCAGACGGGTCGCCTCTCCGCCTCGCGCTCATCTCCAAATTCACGCGGACACCAAGCCGTCCGCGTGAACCTTCATCACCTTCATTTCAATCTTAATTAGTGATTACCTGAAGATCTCGCGCGATTTCATTTGATGGATTCTGGGTTTTTGTCTTGCTTGTGGTCCGAAGAACTTGTGGACGAACCGGAGGAGGACTGAGCGTTTCTGGAAGTATTTCGGTGTGTGTGTGTAAGTGTGTGTAAGTGTGTGTGAGGGGAACGTTGTTGAAAACTGAAAAAAGTTGTTGTCCAATGCGTCCGGAGCGGAGGGATACACAGCGGAGAAACACCAAGAGAGAGCCGGGGAGAGGAGGCGTTTCACCGGCTGCTGGACCTGCATGTCTCCCCCTGACACCAAGGTACTGGAAACACACTTTACACACAGCTGGGAGAAGTGCTCAGATATTGTACTTGAATAAAAGTAGAAGTACTCAAGGTATTGTACTTGAGTAAAAGTAGAAGTATTCAGATCTTGTACTTGAGTAAAAGTAGAAGTACACAGATCTTGTACTTGAGTAAAAGTAGAAGTACACAGATCTTGTACTTGAGTAAAAGTAGAAGTACTCAGGTCTTAGGCTACGTGAGTAAATGTAGAAGTACTCAGAACTTGTTCTTAAGTAAAAGTAGAAGTACTCAAGGTATTGTACTTGAGTAAAAGTAGAAGTATTCAGATCTTGTACTTGAGTAAAAGTAGAAGTACACAGATCTTGTACTTGAGTAAAAGTAGAAGTACTCAGGTATTGTCCTTGAGTAAAAGTAGAAGTACTCAGATCTTGTACTTGAGTAAAAGTAGAAGTACTCACATCTTGTATTTTGTAAAAGTAGAAGTACTCAGGTATTGTACTTGAGTAAAAGTAGAAGTACTCAGATCTTGTACTTCAGTAAAATGTAGAATACTCCGTTCCAGCGACAGTAAAAGTAGTCGTTGTGCAGATTGGTCCATTTCAGAATAACATATGTTTTGTAATTGATCATGAAAGTGTTCTCGAAGCTGGTGAAGGTGCATCTTTGTGTACTGTAAGTATATGTTGTTGCTGATACTCACTGTACCTGAGTGCAGTGTTGCATGCAGCACTTCTACATGTAACAGAGTATGTTTTACAAACAGCTAGAAGACCACGGAGGAGAGGACTGGGGTTTAAAGGGCTCAGCCCTCAAACACAAGGCAACACGCACAATGAGACACACACCACCATCTCATAGAACTCATGTGACATGAACAGGAAAGGGTCCTCTGGAGACTCTCATGACACCCTTTCACAATAAAAGCCTTCCTGTCGATCCCAGTACTGATCATGTGAAAGCTTCTTCCCTCTCCATGGCTTGTGAAGATTTTCTCAGGCTGTAAACGTGTTCAAGTTAGGATGCTTGTGCGTGTGTCTTCAAAACGTGTACATGTTTGCAGTGTGTGTGTGTGTGTGTGTGTGTGTGTGTGTGTTTAAAAGTACTGCATTCTCACTCTAACACACACATGCCAGCATGACATCATTGTTTAAAGCCTCTGATTGTATTTGTGAGGTCATTCATTGTCTGTATAATCCCAAATCTCAAATGAGAACTACCAGCATGTACGTACTGATCCTCTCCTGCTCCCCAGAGGATGGACCACTTTGATGTAATGACTTGTCCTGCAGAGAAATAGCAACGTAATGCTGTAGTGCGCATGTCCGCCTGCAGAGGGCGCTATGGGGCGCTTTAAAACCAGTTTAAATCCTGGTCAGGCTAACTGGATTCAAGTGATCTGGATGAAGGGTCTTCTCATTCTGTCATTGGTTTGAAACGTCTTTTTATCAATGATTGAAAAACATGATTTAGCCAGACATTAAATACAACGGGGTATTTACTCAATACCCATTCAGAGATTACTCAACCCATACACGCATTAAGACGACCCTTACACGCTACAGAATGAGTACTTTGACAACTAGTACTTTACATGTTAATCCTCATAATGTTGTTATGTTTGCTGGCCTTTTATTTTATTGTGGTATTACTACGTTAGCGTACACCTCTTACCACGAGTCCGCCCCGTACCTCGATAGGCTGGAAGGAAGGAAGGAAGGAAGACATAGTCGATGTACCTCGATAGGCTGGAAGGAAGGAAGACATAGTCGATGTACCTCGATAGGCTGGAAGGAAGGAAGACATAGTCGATGTACCTCGATAGGCTGGAAGGAAGGAAGACATAGTCGATGTACCTCGATAGGCTGGAAGGAAGGAAGACATAGTCGATGTACCTCGATAGGCTGGAAGGAAGGAAGACATAGTCGATGTACCTCGATAGGCTGGAAGGAAGGAAGGAAGACATAGTTGATGTACCTCGATAGGCTGGAAGGAAGGAAGACATAGTCGATGTACCTCGATAGGCTGGAAGGAAGGAAGACATAGTCGATGTACCTCGATAGGCTGGAAGGAAGGAAGGCATAGTCGATGTACCTCGATAGGCTGGAAGGAAGGAAGACATAGTCGATGTACCTTGATAGGCTGGAAGGAAGGAAGACATAGTCGATGTACCTCGATAGGCTGAAAGGAAGGAAGACATAGTCGATGTACCTCGATAGGCTGGAAGGAAGGAAGACATAGTCGATGTACCTCGATAGGCTGGAAGGAAGGAAGACATAGTCGATGTACCTCGATAGGCTGGAAGGAAGGAAGACATAGTCGATGTACCTCGATAGGCTGGAAGGAAGGAAGACATAGTCGATGTACCTCGATAGGCTGGAAGGAAGGAAGGAAGGAAGGAGGGAAGGAAGACACAGTCGATGTACCTCGATAGGCTGGAAGGAAGGAAGACATAGTCGATGTACCTCGATAGGCTGGAAGGAAGGAAGGAAGGAAGACACAGTCGATGTACCTCGATAGGCTGGAAGGAAGGAAGGCATAGTCGATGTACCTCGATAGGCTGGAAGGAAGGAAGACATAGTCGATGTACCTTGATAGGCTGGAAGGAAGGAAGGAAGACATAGTCGATGTACCTCGATAGGCTGGAAGGAAGGAAGACATAGTCGATGTACCTCGATAGGCTGGAAGGAAGGAAGACATAGTCGATGTACCTCGATAGGCTGGAAGGAAGGAAGGAAGGAAGGAAGGAAGGAAGACACAGTCGATGTACCTCGATAGGCTGGAAGGAAGGAAGGAAGACACAGTCGATGTACCTCGATAGGCTGGAAGGAAGGAAGGAAGGAAGGCATAGTCGATGTGTTTGAATGAAGTGAAAGACAAAGTGGATCTGAACCCGTCTCCTCTCACCCTCTCTGTCTCGTCTTCCAAACACTTCGTGTGAACACAGACTCCCCTCCCAGAGAAAGCGTGGGGTGTCGTCGAGAGGGAGAGAGACAGTGAGGAAAGCGTGGGGTGTCGTCGAGAGAGAGAGAGACAGTGAGGAAAGCGTGGGGTGTCGTCGGGAGAGAGACAGCGAGGAACTGATAACAACAGATGACTGACGATAACGAGACTGTAGGACGAACGGTGTAACGGGCGAACACCAGAGAAGACTGGAGACTCTCGTTCTTCAACTAACGAGTGTTTGGGTTTTCAAAGGATACGTGTTTTTCCTCCGTGCCATAGAGCTCGGTGCTGCACTGTGTGTGTGTGTGTGTGTGTGTGTGTGTGTGTGTGTGTGTGTGTGTGTGTGTGTGTGTGTGTGTGTGTGTGTGTGTGTGTGTGTGTGTGTGTGTGTGTGTGTGAGTGTGTGAGTGTGTGTGTGTGTGTGTGTGTGTGTGTGTGTGTGTGTGTGTGTGAGTGTGTGAGTGTGTGAGTGTGTGTCAAGGCTAAATCCTCAGCCAACAAGGCCCTTCGATTAATGGCTAAGAGAAACACTAATGGAATTATAAGTGTGTGTGTGTGCGTGTGCGTGTGTTCTAGCATTACTATACTTGTGGGGACCTACATCTGTTTACATAGTCACGTGTGGGGACTCGCCGCCCTTATGGGGACAAATTATAAACGCCTCGTTCTGTCAGTTTGTTGAAGAACATGTCGTCCATGTCCTGATGATGAGACGCAGCTTCGTACAGACGTCTAATATCCCATGATGCTTTGCAGAGTTGTGAAGTGTGTGTGTGTGTGTGTGTGTGTGTGTCACCTGGTCCTTCACACACCTGCTAATCTCCCTCTCTCCCTCCCTCCCTCTCTCCCTCCCTCTCCCCCTCTCTCCCTCTCTCCCTCCCTCCCTCCCTCTCCCCCTCTTCCCTCTCTGTCCCTCTGTTAGTCCAAGACACTCCCTTTAAACACACTTTTAATGTACTTTGAGCAGCTTCTTCGTCTCTGTCTCTTCTGTCCATCCAGCCCCTGCTGTCTCTTCTGTCCATCCAGCCCCTGCTTTCTCTTTCACTCTTTATTCTTTTACTTATTCTCCACGTCTCTGAAGAAGAGACTCACTGGTTGTGGGTTCGAGTCCCACCAGAGTGGGGCTTTAGACACTGCAGGGACATTTGGAGTTTTACGGTTCCAGTTAAACTAATCAAAGTTAAACTTCCGCTGCTTTTAATTGAACGATTCACGTCTTAAACTGCACTGTAACTTTTATCCATGCATTTTTCCTTTTAATGTTTATTTTATTAGCTTTTCTTTTTTAATGCTTAATGTCTTTCATTTTCTGTAAAGCACTTTGAATCGCCTGGTGCTGAAAGGTGCTAAATAAATAAACTTGCCTCGCCTTGCCCTGCCTCGCCTCGCCGTGCCTCGCCGTGCCTCGCCGTGCCTCACCTCGCCTCGCCTCGCCGTGCCTCGCCTCGCCGTGCCTCGCCTCGCCGTGCCTCGCCTCGCCGTTCCGTGCCTCGCCGTGCCTCGCCGTGCCTCGCCGTGCCTCGCCGTGCCTCGCCGTGCCTCGCCGTGCCTCGCCGTGCCTCGCCGTGCCTCGCCTCGCCGTGCCTCGCCTCGCCGTGCCTCGCCTCGCCGTGCCTCGCCTCGCCGTGCCTCGCCTCGCCGTGCCTCGCCTCGCCTTGTCTAGCCTAGCCTTACCTCGCCTAGCCTTGCCTCGCCTCGCCTCGCCTCGTCTAGCCTCGCCTCGCCTAGCCTCGCCTAGCCTTGCCTAGCCTCGCCTCGCCTAGCCTCGCTTTGCCTTGCCTCGTCTAGCCTTGCCTCGCCTCGTCTAGCCTCGCCTCGCCTAGCCTCGCCTCGCCTCGCCTCGTCTAGCCTTGCCTCGTCTAGCCTTGCCTCGTCTAGCCTCGCCTCGTCTAGCCTTGCCTCGCCTCGTCTAGCCTCGCCTCGCCTAGCCTCGCCTCGCCTCGTCTAGCCTTGCCTCGTCTAGCCTTGCCTCGTCTAGCCTTGCCTCGTCTAGCCTTGCCTCGCCTCGTCTAGCCTTGCCTCGCCTCGTCTAGCCTCGCCTCGTCTAGCCTCGCCTAGCCTCGCCTAGCCTCGCCTAGCCTCGCCTAGCCTCGCCTTGCCTCGCCTAGCCTCGCCTTGCCTCGCCTAGCCTCGCCTTGCCTCGCCTAGCCTTGTCTCGCCTAGCCTCGCCTCGCCTAGCCTCGCCTTGCCTAGCCTCGCCTCGCCTCGTCTAGCCTCGCCTCGCCGTGCCTCGCCTTGCCTTGCCTTGCCTCGCCTCGCCTAGCCTCGCCTTGCCTAGCCTCGCCTCGTCTAGCCTCGCCTCGCCGTGCCTCGCCTTGCCTTGCCTCGCCTCGCCCTGCCTCGCCCTGCCTCGCCTTGCGATACTGGGATGCCCGTTGAAAAGTTTTAGTTTCACAGCTTGGATTGAATCTTCCTGGTCAAATAAAGATGTACTTTAAGAGGAGTGATTCAAAGGCTGTGGGCTGGCGTTCGACCGGAGCTCATCAAAGAGACGTCCATGTTCAGGACGATCGATTGAACCTTGGAAATATTTAGAAGCAAAAGAAAGGAAGATTCAGGAAACATGTAAAGGGTGTTCTTTCAACTTCAAGGCAGCGCTGAACATCACAGATGATCCCTGTCCCTTTGTGTGGCTCTGTGGCGCAATGGACAGCGCGTTGGACTTCTAGTAACACGTCAACGCAGTCATTCAAAGGGTGTGGGTTCGAGTCCCACCAGAGACAGATCCACACCGTGCTACTTGTGGAGTTCAGATGAATCTGTTCTTGCTAAATCATTCATTCACTTGCGGTCACACTCAGGAGAAGTGTCTGGGAGGTTATCGGTTCGAGTCCCGCCAAAGTCTGTTCCTCAGATTCATTCCAAGGTGTGGATCAAATGAGAGACCATGAGAGATTCTGGGTTCACTAATATCTAACGGTTCAACTCTCACTCAGGTGCAACTTCAGACTTTGGCAGCAGGGAACATTTTAACAAAGCACAGCGCGTTGGACGTCGAGTCCTAGTGTGGCGCAGTGGGTGGTGCGCTGGTGTTCGGATCAGGTTCAAACCCCACTGCAGTCGGCATGCCGTTGTGTCCCTGAGACGCTTCACCCCAAAGTGCTCATGTTCTAAAAGTAGCTTTAGATAAAAGCAAGTGAGATGTACTCTGTATATAAGTACACGGATGTGTTTTCATATGCAACAGCCCAGTACTCTGTATATAAGTACATGGATGTGTTTCATATGTAACAGCCCAGTACTCTGTATATAAGTACATGGATGTGTTTCATATGTAACAGCCCAGTACTCTGTATATAAGTACATGAATGTGTTTCATATGTAACAGCCCAGTACTCTGTATATAAGTACATGAATGTGTTTCATGTGTAACAGCCCAGTACTCTGTATAGAAGTACATGGATGTGTTTCATATGTAACAGCCCAGTACTCTGTATATAAGTACATGGATGTGTTTCATATGTAACAGCCCAGTACTCTGTATATAAGTACATGGATGTGTTTTCATATGTAACAGCCCAGTACTCTGTATAGAAGTACATGGATGTGTTTCATATGTAACAGCCCAGTACTCTGTATATAAGTACATGAATGTGTTTCATATGTAACAGCCCAGTACTCTGTATATAAGTACATGGATGTGTTTCATGTGTAACAGCCCAGTACTCTGTATATAAGTACATGGATGTGTTTCATATGTAACAGCCCAGTACTCTGTATATAAGTACATGGATGTGTTTCATGTGTAACAGCCCAGTACTCTGTATAGAAGTACATGGATGTGTTTCATATGTAACAGCCCAGTACTCTGTATATAAGTACATGAATGTGTTTCATATGTAACAGCCCAGTACTCTGTATATAAGTACATGGATGTGTTTCATAGTGTAACAGCCCAGTACTCTGTATATAAGTACATGGATGTGTTTCATATGTAACAGCCCAGTACTCTGTATATAAGTACATGGATGTGTTTCATATGTAACAGCCCAGTACTCTGTATATAAGTACACGGATGTGTTTCATATGTAACAGCCCAGTACTCTGTATATAAGTACATGGATGTGTTTCATATGTAACAGCCCAGTACTCTGTATATAAGTACATGGATGTGTTTCATGTGTAACAGCCCAGTACTCTGTATATAAGTACATGGATGTGTTTCATGTGTAACAGCCCAGTACTCTGTATATAAGTACATGGATGTGTTTCATATGTAACAGCCCAGTACTCTGTATATAAGTACATGGATGTGTTTCATATGTAACAGCCCAGTACTCTGTATAGAAGTACATGGATGTGTTTCATATGTAACAGCCCAGTACTCTGTATATAAGTACATGGATGTGTTTCATGTGTAACAGCCCAGTACTCTGTATATAAGTACATGAATGTGTTTCATATGTAACAGCCCAGTACTCTGTATATAAGTACATGGATGTGTTTCATATGTAACAGCCCAGTACTCTGTATATAAGTACATGGATGTGTTTCATATGTAACAGCCCAGTACTCTGTATATAAGTACATGGATGTGTTTCATATGTAACAGCCCAGTACTCTGTATATAAGTACATGGATGTGTTTCATATGTAACAGCCCAGTACTCTGTATAGAAGTACATGGATGTGTTTCATGTGTAACAGCCCAGTACTCTGTATATAAGTACATGGATGTGTTTCATGTGTAACAGCCCAGTACTCTGTATATAAGTACATGAATGTGTTTCGTATGTAACAGCCCAGTACTCTGTATATAAGTACATGAATGTGTTTCGTATGTAACAGCCCAGTACTCTGTATATAAGTACATGAATGTGTTTCATGTGTAACAGCCCAGTACTCTGTATAGAAGTACATGGATGTGTTTCGTATGTAACAGCCCAGTACTCTGTATATAAGTACATGAATGTGTTTCGTATGTAACAGCCCAGGACTCTGTATATAAGTACATGGATGTGTTTCATATGTAACAGCCCAGTACTCTGTATATAAGTACATGAATGTGTTTCATATGCAACAGCCCAGTACTCTGTATAGAAGTACATGAATGTGTTTCATATGTAACAGCCCAGTACTCTGTATATAAGTACATGAATGTGTTTCATATGTAACAGCCCAGTACTCTGTATAGAAGTACATGAATGTGTTTCATATGTAACAGCCCAGTACTCTGTATATAAGTACATGAATGTGTTTCATATGCAACAGCCCAGTACTCTGTATATAAGTACATGGATGTGTTTCATATGTAACAGCCCAGTACTCTGTATAGAAGTACATGGATATGTTTCATGTGTAACAGCCCAGTACTCTGTATATAAGTACATGAATGTGTTTCATGTGTAACAGCCCAGTACTCTGTATATAAGTACATGAATGTGTTTCATGTGTAACAGCCCAGTACTCTGTATATAAGTACATGGATGTGTTTCATATGTAACAGCCCAGTACTCTGTATATAAGTACATGGATGTGTTTCATATGTAACAGCCCAGTACTCTGTATATAAGTACATGGATGTGTTTCATATGCAACAGCCCAGTACTCTGTATATAAGTACATGGATGTGTTTCATATGTAACAGCCCAGTACTCTGTATATAAGTACATGGATGTGTTTCATATGTAACAGCCCAGTACTCTGTATATAAGTACATGAATGTGTTTCATGTGTAACAGCCCAGTACTCTGTATATAAGTACATGAATGTGTTTCATGTGTAACAGCCCAGTACTCTGTATATAAGTACATGAATGTGTTTCATATGTAACAGCCCAGTACTCTGTATATAAGTACATGGATGTGTTTCATATGTAACAGCCCAGTACTCTGTATATAAGTACATGGATGTGTTTCATATGTAACAGCCCAGTACTCTGTATAGAAGTACATGGATGTGTTTCATATGTAACAGCCCAGTACTCTGTATATAAGTACATGAATGTGTTTCATATGTAACAGCCCAGTACTCTGTATATAAGTACATGGATGTGTTTCATATGTAACAGCCCAGTACTCTGTATATAAGTACATGGATGTGTTTCATATGTAACAGCCCAGTACTCTGTATATAAGTACATGGATGTGTTTCATATGTAACAGCCCAGTACTCTGTATAGAAGTACATGGATGTGTTTCATATGTAACAGCCCAGTACTCTGTATATAAGTACATGGATGTGTTTCATATGTAACAGCCCAGTACTCTGTATATAAGTACATGAATGTGTTTCATATGTAACAGCCCAGTACTCTGTATATAAGTACATGGATGTGTTTCATATGTAACAGCCCAGTACTCTGTATATAAGTACATGGATGTGTTTCATATGTAACAGCCCAGTACTCTGTATATAAGTACATGAATGTGTTTCATATGTAACAGCCCAGTACTCTGTATAGAAGTACATGGATGTGTTTCATATGTAACAGCCCAGTACTCTGTATATAAGTACATGGATGTGTTTCATATGTAACAGCCCAGTACTCTGTATATAAGTACATGAATGTGTTTCATATGTAACAGCCCAGTACTCTGTATATAAGTACATGGATGTGTTTCATATGTAACAGCCCAGTACTCTGTATATAAGTACATGAATGTGTTTCATATGTAACAGCCCAGTACTCTGTATATAAGTACATGGATGTGTTTCATATGTAACAGCCCAGTACTCTGTATATAAGTACATGGATGTGTTTCATATGTAACAGCCCAGTACTCTGTATATAAGTACATGGATGTGTTTCATAGTGTAACAGCCCAGTACTCTGTATATAAGTACATGGATGTGTTTCATATGTAACAGCCCAGTACTCTGTATATAAGTACATGGATGTGTTTCATAGTGTAACAGCCCAGTACTCTGTATATAAGTACATGGATGTGTTTCATATGTAACAGCCCAGTACTCTGTATATAAGTACATGAATGTGTTTCATATGTAACAGCCCAGTACTCTGTATATAAGTACATGGATGTGTTTCATATGTAACAGCCCAGTACTCTGTATATAAGTACATGAATGTGTTTCATGTGTAACAGCCCAGTACTCTGTATATAAGTACATGAATGTGTTTCATATGTAACAGCCCAGTACTCTGTATATAAGTACATGAATGTGTTTCATATGTAACAGCCCAGTACTCTGTATATAGTACATGGAATGTGTTTCATATGTAACAGCCCAGTACTCTGTATATAAGTACATGAATGTGTTTCATATGTAACAGCCCAGTACTCTGTATATAAGTACATGGATGTGTTTCATATGTAACAGCCCAGTACTCTGTATATAAGTACATGATGTGTTTCA
>NW_027263086.1:101969-156299 GCF_902827115.2 Pseudochaenichthys georgianus
GTTTCATGTGTAACAGCCCAGTACTCTGTATATAAGTACATGAATGTGTTTCATATGTAACAGCCCAGTATCTGTATATAAGTACATGATGTGTTTCATATGTAACAGCCCAGTATCTGTATATAAGTACATGAATGTGTTTCATATGTAACAGCCCAGTACTCTGTATATAAGTACATGGATGTGTTTCATATGTAAAGCCCAGTACTCTGTATAAGTACATGATGTGTTTCATATGTAACAGCCCAGTACTCTGTAATAAGTACATGATGTGTTCATATGTAACAGCCCAGTACTCTGTATATAAGTACATGAATGTGTTTCATATGTAACAGCCCAGTACTCTGTATATAAGTACATGAATGTGTTTCATATGTAACAGCCCAGTACTCTGTATATAAGTACATGAATGTGTTTCATATGTAACAGCCCAGTACTCTGTATAGAAGTACATGAATGTGTTTCATATGTAACAGCCCAGTACTCTGTATATAAGTACATGAATGTGTTTCATATGTAACAGCCCAGTACTCTGTATATAAGTACATGGATGTGTTTCATATGTAACAGCCCAGTACTCTGTATATAAGTACATGATGTGTTTCATATGTAACAGCCCAGTACTCTGTATATAAGTACATGAATGTGTTTCATATGTAACAGCCCAGTACTCTGTATATAAGTACATGAATGTGTTTCATGTGTAACAGCCCAGTACTCTGTATATAAGTACATGAATGTGTTTCATATGTAACAGCCCAGTACTCTGTATATAAGTACATGAATGTGTTTCATATGTAACAGCCCAGTACTCTGTATATAAGTACATGAATGTGTTTCATATGTAACAGCCCAGTACTCTGTATAGAAGTACATGAATGTGTTTCATATGTAACAGCCCAGTACTCTGTATATAAGTACATGGATGTGTTTCATGTGTAACAGCCCAGTACTCTGTATATAAGTACATGAATGTGTTTCATGTGTAACAGCCCAGTACTCTGTATATAAGTACATGAATGTGTTTCATGTGTAACAGCCCAGTACTCTGTATATAAGTACATGGATGTGTTTCATGTGTAACAGCCCAGTACTCTGTATATAAGTACATGAATGTGTTTCATGTGTAACAGCCCAGTACTCTGTATATAAGTACATGAATGTGTTTCATGTGTAACAGCCCAGTACTCTGTATATAAGTACATGAATGTGTTTCATGTGTAACAGCCCAGTACTCTGTATATAAGTACATGGATGTGTTTCATAGTGTAACAGCCCAGTACTCTGTATATAAGTACATGAATGTGTTTCATATGTAACAGCCCAGTACTCTGTATATAAGTACATGGATGTGTTTCATATGTAACAGCCCAGTACTCTGTATATAAGTACATGGATGTGTTTCATGTGTAACAGCCCAGTACTCTGTATATAAGTACATGAATGTGTTTCATGTGTAACAGCCCAGTACTCTGTATATAAGTACATGGATGTGTTTCATGTGTAACAGCCCAGTACTCTGTATATAAGTACATGAATGTGTTTCATATGTAACAGCCCAGTACTCTGTATATAAGTACATGGATGTGTTTCATATGTAACAGCCCAGTACTCTGTATATAAGTACATGGATGTGTTTCATATGTAACAGCCCAGTACTCTGTATATAAGTACATGGATGTGTTTCATATGTAACAGCCCAGTACTCTGTATATAAGTACATGGATGTGTTTCATATGTAACAGCCCAGTACTCTGTATATAAGTACATGGATGTGTTTCATATGTAACAGCCCAGTACTCTGTATATAAGTACATGGATGTGTTTCATAGTGTAACAGCCCAGTACTCTGTATATAAGTACATGGATGTGTTTCATATGTAACAGCCCAGTACTCTGTATATAAGTACATGAATGTGTTTCATATGTAACAGCCCAGTACTCTGTATATAAGTACATGAATGTGTTTCATATGTAACAGCCCAGTACTCTGTATATAAGTACATGGATGTGTTTCATATGTAACAGCCCAGTACTCTGTATATAAGTACATGAATGTGTTTCATATGTAACAGCCCAGTACTCTGTATATAAGTACATGGATGTGTTTCATATGTAACAGCCCAGTACTCTGTATATAAGTACATGAATGTGTTTCATATGTAACAGCCCAGTACTCTGTATATAAGTACATGGATGTGTTTCATATGTAACAGCCCAGTACTCTGTATATAAGTACATGGATGTGTTTCATATGTAACAGCCCAGTACTCTGTATATAAGTACATGGATGTGTTTCATATGTAACAGCCCAGTACTCTGTATATAAGTACATGAATGTGTTTCATATGTAACAGCCCAGTACTCTGTATATAAGTACATGAATGTGTTTCATATGTAACAGCCCAGTACTCTGTATATAAGTACATGGATGTGTTTCATATGTAACAGCCCAGTACTCTGTATATAAGTACATGGATGTGTTTCATATGTAACAGCCCAGTACTCTGTATATAAGTACATGGATGTGTTTCATATGTAACAGCCCAGTACTCTGTATATAAGTACATGAATGTGTTTCATATGTAACAGCCCAGTACTCTGTATATAAGTACATGGATGTGTTTCATATGTAACAGCCCAGTACTCTGTATATAAGTACATGGATGTGTTTCATATGTAACAGCCCAGTACTCTGTATATAAGTACATGGATGTGTTTCATATGTAACAGCCCAGTACTCTGTATATAAGTACATGATGTGTTTCATATGTAACAGCCCAGTACTCTGTATATAAGTACATGGAATGTGTTTCATATGTAACAGCCCAGTACTCTGTATATAAGTACATGGATGTGTTTCATATGTAACAGCCCAGTACTCTGTATATAAGTACATGAATGTGTTTCATATGTAACAGCCCAGTACTCTGTATATAAGTACATGAATGTGTTTCATATGTAACAGCCCAGTACTCTGTATATAAGTACATGATGTGTTTCATGTGTAACAGCCCAGTACTCTGTATATAAGTACATGATGTGTTTCATATGTAACAGCCCAGTACTCTGTATATAAGTACATGGATGTGTTTCATATGTAACAGCCCAGTACTCTGTATATAAGTACATGGATGTGTTTCATATGTAACAGCCCAGTACTCTGTATATAAGTACATGGATGTGTTTCATGTGTAACAGCCCAGTACTCTGTATATAAGTACATGGATGTGTTTCATGTGTAACAGCCCAGTACTCTGTATATAAGTACATGGATGTGTTTCATATGTAACAGCCCAGTACTCTGTATATAAGTACATGATGTGTTTCATATGTAACAGCCCAGTACTCTGTATATAAGTACATGGATGTGTTTCATATGTAACAGCCCAGTACTCTGTATATAAGTACATGGATGTGTTTCATATGCAACAGCCCAGTACTCTGTATATAAGTACATGAATGTGTTTCATGTGTAACAGCCCAGTACTCTGTATATAAGTACATGAATGTGTTTCATATGTAACAGCCCAGTACTCTGTATATAAGTACATGGATGTGTTTCATGTGTAACAGCCCAGTACTCTGTATATAAGTACATGGATGTGTTTCATGTGTAACAGCCCAGTACTCTGTATATAAGTACATGAATGTGTTTCATGTGTAACAGCCCAGTACTCTGTATATAAGTACATGGATGTGTTTCATATGTAACAGCCCAGTACTCTGTATATAAGTACATGAATGTGTTTCATATGTAACAGCCCAGTACTCTGTATATAAGTACATGAATGTGTTTCATGTGTAACAGCCCAGTACTCTGTATATAAGTACATGGATGTGTTTCATATGTAACAGCCCAGTACTCTGTATATAAGTACATGGATGTGTTTCATATGTAACAGCCCAGTACTCTGTATATAAGTACATGGATGTGTTTCATATGTAACAGCCCAGTACTCTGTATATAAGTACATGGATGTGTTTCATGTGTAACAGCCCAGTACTCTGTATATAAGTACATGAATGTGTTTCATATGTAACAGCCCAGTACTCTGTATATAAGTACATGGATGTGTTTCATATGTAACAGCCCAGTACTCTGTATATAAGTACATGGATGTGTTTCATATGTAACAGCCCAGTACTCTGTATATAAGTACATGAATGTGTTTCATATGTAACAGCCCAGTACTCTGTATATAAGTACATGGATGTGTTTCATATGTAACAGCCCAGTACTCTGTATATAAGTACATGGAATGTGTTTCATATGTAACAGCCCAGTACTCTGTATATAAGTACATGGATGTGTTTCATATGTAACAGCCCAGTACTCTGTATAGAAGTACATGGATGTGTTTCATATGTAACAGCCCAGTACTCTGTATATAAGTACATGAATGTGTTTCATATGTAACAGCCCAGTACTCTGTATATAAGTACATGAATGTGTTTCATATGTAACAGCCCAGTACTCTGTATATAAGTACATGGATGTGTTTCATATGTAACAGCCCAGTACTCTGTATATAAGTACATGGATGTGTTTCATGTGTAACAGCCCAGTACTCTGTATATAAGTACATGGATGTGTTTCATATGTAACAGCCCAGTACTCTGTATATAAGTACATGGATGTGTTTCATAGTGTAACAGCCCAGTACTCTGTATATAAGTACATGGATGTGTTTCATGTGTAACAGCCCAGTACTCTGTATATAAGTACATGGATGTGTTTCATGTGTAACAGCCCAGTACTCTGTATATAAGTACATGGATGTGTTTCATGTGTAACAGCCCAGTACTCTGTATATAAGTACATGGATGTGTTTCATGTGTAACAGCCCAGTACTCTGTATATAAGTACATGAATGTGTTTCATATGTAACAGCCCAGTACTCTGTATATAAGTACATGGATGTGTTTCATATGTAACAGCCCAGTACTCTGTATATAAGTACATGGATGTGTTTCATATGTAACAGCCCAGTACTCTGTATAGAAGGAGAATTGATTCACAGACAGAAATAAACGTACTCCGAATATCTGAAGTATTTGGAGGCAGTTTTCACATCGAGCTCGTGCGGATAATTATGGGATGTGGAAGAATCGTTTCCTCGGCGACCGGTGTTTGTCGTTTATAATAATTAGTCCGACAATTTAGCATCATTGAGGTTGGACAGAGGCTCTACTGTGACGTGCAGCAGTGTGTGTGTGTGTGTGTGTGTGTGTGTGTGTGCGTGTGTGTGTGTGTGTGTGTGTGTGTGTGTGTGTGTGTGTGTGTGGTGACAGATGTATACCGCAGTGTTTCCAACCTCAGTGCAACGCAGTAAACATAAACAACACACACACAGAAATGCAAGGACACATACAGTAAATATACATGTTCATCACACACACACACACACACACACACACACACACACACACACACACACACACACACACACACACACACACACACACACACACACACACACAGATGCATTTCAAATAAAGTAGCTGTACCGAAGCGAGAGAGACATTTGTTTAGTTGTATCTCCTGAAGTGGTCTCCTCTGTCATCGAGCGCTGCTGTTCCTCAGGAAGGAGAAAGGAGGTCAGAACGGAGTGTGTGTGGCTTCGTGGAGTGATGGTAGAGCTTCTGACTCCTGGTTGAACTCTTGAGAGGTGCTGCGAAGGCTGTGGGTCCGTGTCTCCTCAGAGTCGATGTTTGAACCGGGTGACCCACGTTGTAGGGCCTTCTTTTAAAGAAACAGCCTCTCTTCATGTTCTCCCTCCATCGCTCCATCACGTGTCATCCTGATTGGTGTAAACGTTCGTCCATCATCTTGCTCATAAATAAGCCGTGTTGGCGAAGGAAGTAAAAGCACTTAAGCAAAGAGACTACTCGTTAAATATGTGCTGGCATGTTAAGGAAAAGTGATAAGGGTCTCGCTAAGTTTGATCTCAAGAGAAAGCCACGAGGGATTGTTGTGAAACTAACGGGGCGTTTGGACGAGGCAGACATCCGCTCGCCTGGCGCTTCACATATTGATACGGTTATCCCAAGCGAAACATCAGTCTGGCAGCAACGTCTCTGTACGACATGGAAGAAGACATAGCCCTGCCTACTGCTATACCTGTAAGCACAAACAGCACTCCGTAGGTCTGCTTTAAAACACGTGGCTCTGTGGCGCAATGGACAGCGCATTGGACTTCTAGGTCTGCCCGGGAGAAGGTATTCAAAGGCTGTGGGTTCGAGTCCCACCAGAGTCGACTGTTATACATCGTCTACAGAAATATAGATGCTGCTAATCGGCCATCTTTCCCATTGGTTGGGTTTTATTTTTAAATCTCTGCTTGGGTTGGTTCCCTCCTACATCTGCACATACATGTGTCGAAGAGAAAGTGTATTTTTCTTAGTTTTCAATGATTTTGAATAGTTTGTTTTCTTCGCATATCGACCGGCTAACGTGCCGGTTCATTTGTGTTTTCCAGCTGTATTCGTCTGCCTGTCGTGTCTGTGTTTCATCTGTTGTAACTTCGTACATGCTGCCCCTCGTGGCCAGCTCGCTCTCAATGAGTCTTTTACCCGGGTAAATAAAGCATATGGTCGTTTGAGACTCATCGAGACTAGAAACTCTACCAACTCAAGTTCAAGTTGAAGCTCAGCTGGTGTGTGCATGCCTCGGGCAGAAGGACAAACTGCAATGTGAACACACGTGGAGAGAAACATGTGTATGGTTCTGTCTGACAGAAAACAATACTCCTAAGGGTTCACCCAACAGGAAAGCGATATCGTTGGAGCATTGGGTTCGAGTACCTCCGACGCAGCGGAACAAATTGTCATTAATGATCTTCAGCACTAAATATTTAGTAGTTTTAAACCGGTTGAACTTAAGAATCAGCTTTCTGTGGAAAGTATTCTCTAATTTCACTCACTCATGTATTCCTCTGGGAAACGGCTCTGTGGCGCAATGGACAGCGCATTCTAGTAAACCACAGGAGAAGCGATTCGAAGGTCGTGGGTTCGAGTCCCACCTGAGTCCGTTATCATAAGTAATTTGAGACTCTTCAAACATCTTCAAGATCTGTGCAAACAATGCTCTGATTGGTTCATTGTGTTCATGGCTGAAACCAGGCGCGTGCGGTCGTCGTCACATTGGTGGATTATTCGTCACAGTCGCTCCGATCAGATCGGTCTCCTCCATTTTGTAGATTATTTACGACTTTTGAATCCACAGAAACACATCGGCTCACTTTGAACATGTGTTTTAAACAGTTTAATCCCTTTGTGAATTGTTTCCACTTCCGCCGTCCTTTAGTTTCTTCATCCAGCGGGAATCCAGACGAATTAATCCTGAGTCCAACAACCATCAAAGTCGCTCCAACAGCTCCTTGATTACGCTTTCATCTCCTTTAGCAACACACATCATTCATCCAGTTTGTGACGGTAGCTGTAGCATTTTGAGACTTTTAAACTTTAATTACCGCTGTTGCGCCCCCCCCTTGTGTGTGTGTGTGTGTGTGGGGGGGGGCGCAACTTCCATCAGGAGTCATTTGGGGGGCTCGTGGGAAAAGGGTTGGGACCCCCTGCTCTAGATGACACACTGCAGGTAAAACTCAGAAATGGTGTCCGAGTCGATACCCCGCCTGAAGTAAATGAAAGTCTAGTGAATGAAGTTAACAGCAGCTGAACAGGAGCAGTGAGAGTGACTACGGACAGCAGCAGGTGACGGCATGCTCCGTTATATATTATAACTAGGGCCGGGACTTTAACGCGTTAATTAGATTAATTAATTACACAAAAATGTACGCGTTAAAAAAATTAACGCATTTTAATCGCACTTATTTTTGCACAGCGGAACGTTTCTCACTGGATGAGTTTCAGGCGTACCGATTACACTGGAGCACCAACTAACGTTCATGACTTCAGCATGGGACTTCAAACAACAACAAACCACGGTGAACAATAGTCAAACATGAACGAACAAGCTGATGAGACCGCTTTGGTCGGCCCCGTGGATGGGACATTTTGTTTTAAAAGACGGACGGATGGAAGCGTCGATAAGAGCCGCAGCACATCAAGCCTAAAGTATCACCTAAATGCAAAGCATGTAGCAGCTAGCATGTAGCAGCTAGCATGTAGCAGCTAGCATGTAGCAGTTAGCATGTAGCAGCTAGCATGTAGCAGCTAGCGTGTAGCAGCTAGCGTGTAGCAGCTAGCGTGTAGCAGCTAGCATGTAGCAGCTAGCGTGTAGCAGCTAGCATGTAGCAGCTAGCGTGGACGTTAGCCCGACTCCGAGTGCAAGGAACCACACCCTGACCCAACCCACACTCCACCAGACGACTGGTCTCAGGGCCAGGATGAGTCAGTCCACGTCTGAGAGAATAACCAGCTCCCTGGCTCACTGGACTGCACTCGACTGTAGACCACCTGGAGTCACATCCATGTGGAAACTGCTTCTCACTGTTCTCAGGTCAAATGTGTATATTTGATTAAAAATGCGATTAATTTCAATTAATTAATTACAAAGCCTCTAATTAATTAGATTAATGTTTTTAATCGAGTCCCGGCTCTAATGATAAGCTAAAACACATGCAAAGGAAAAAGAAAATAGAGATTGATGACAGTATTTAGAGACCAGATCTGAACAGTATTAGTCAAACGTGTAGGTCTTAAGGCTGTGAGTGTGTGTGTGTGTGTGTGTGTGTGTGTGTGTGTGTGTGTGTGTGTGTGTGTGTGTGTGTGTGTGTGTGTGTGTGTGTGTGTGTGTGTGTGTGTGTGTGTGTGTGTGTGTGTGTGTGTGTGTGTGTGTGTGTGTGTGTGTGTGTGTGTGTGTGTGTGTGTGTGTGTGTGTGTGTGACACTTCCTGCTGTCTCTCCGTGCATTCCCTCTGAATCATTGCCCGCTTTATCATTCCAGTCTTCCCGTAAAAACTCTCTGTCATTTGGTTTCTTTCCACTAATTTCAGACACACACTTAAATATGTACAGGGAATTTCCAAATACACACACACACACACACACACACACACACACACACACACACACACACACACACACACACACACACACACACACACACACTTAGCCTGATGCATAAGTGTCTTCAGCTGACGACAGAGTTAAAGAGCCTCAGGTTGATGGTTCAGAGTCCACTGGGAGGAATCTGCTTCCCACAATGCACCACAGGACAATAGCTCAGGCTGCGGTCTCATTTAGCCCCTCACTCTGATGACGTGCGTCTGAGTGTTTTCACAAATGTCTTTTGTGTTCGGAAATATTTCTTATTTGTAGCTGCTTTCGGGATGTCTGTCAAACTTTAGGCATCGCCAAATTCCTGCAGAACTAAATATACCCCCTGAGTCTCTCCTGCACTTTGTGTTGTGTGTCCAATTCCTGCTGTTGTTCAAACTTCCCCAAATGACGTTAAAATATTAGCCTGTTATTCGTCAATGTTTTGTCGAAATAAGGCATTTAAAAAAGTAGTTTGGAGCCATAACGTTTAATGTTACAGGTCCAGTGACTTTCTTTACGTTTGTCCTTTAGAGGCGTTAGCGTTATACCCCACATGTAGGCCTTCAGCAATTAGGCCAACAATCTATTAACCCATCGATAGACTAATTGACTAATGGCATAAGTCAGAACATGCCGTTTTTAAGCCTCTCAAACATTGAGAGTTGTTGATTATTATTAGAGATGTCCCGATCACGTGATCGGGGATCGGAGCCGATCACGTGATTTTCAAAAGATCGGGGATCGGGAGAAAAAAATCGGGGATCGGGATTTTTTTTTTTTTTTTATAAAATATATTTTTTTTATTTAATGTTACAAAACAAAAATCACCATGTTCACGTCTTAAAGTCATCCTGAGGACTTAGTTTTGGTTTAAAATTACACAACATCATGTATGTGTTGCTTTCTTTGGGCTTGTTTTCAGACCTGGTTGCTTATTCCTCTCAAAGCAACAGAGTGGGCGCAGTGTCTGATAGCAGCAGCAAGCTAACGAGAGGCTACGTTCAGCTGGTGACTCGGGAGTCGGGACAGAGAAAATGTCAGGAGTTTGGAAGTATTATAAAATTGAAAGCGAAGGCAGTGTAACAGCCAGATGCAATGTTTGCAAGGCGGAGGTTCCGCGTGGTGGAAAGAACAGAGCTACGTTCAACACGACCAATCTAACACGCTACCTGAGAAACAAACACCAACAACACGACGAGTACACAGCGGCCACTCGGGTAACGGCACTGAAACAACCGACACTTTCAGAGACTTTTAAAAGGAAAGAGAAACTGAACAGTGAAAAGGCCAAACAATAACTAGATAGCTGAATTCATCGCATTGGATGACCAGCCGTTATCTGTTACCTTTTTTTTTTCTTAATGCATTGCATAAAGATCGGATCGGGAAAAATCGGTATCGGCAAATTGTCAAAATCAAATGATCGGAATCGGATCGGGAGCAAAAAAAGGTGATCGGGACATCCCTAATTATTATATTAAAGTACATATCTTTGGGGTCTGGATTGAAAACACCAAGATGTTTAAAGACGTCTGGGAATATGGGAGTGACATCTTTCTGTATTTCCTGACATGTCTAAGACCCCACAGCTCATCACTTAACCGAGGAACTGATTGGCAGATGAACCAATAAGGAAAATGATAGTCGTGTTGCTCTGAAGGTCATTTCCATGCTGCCCACCGACCTCAGCGGTATGTTTACATTGGAAAGAAGACACAATGAAGTATAGTGAGTCAGAGGGCTGGCTGAGCACGGCCCATTGTCCGGGCGGTCCACGGACACCATTGTTCCGCAAAGCAACGAACAAAGAACATGTAAATGCCGCAGCTGCAGAAAGGGCGATGAAACGTCTCCAGAAAGAAACCAAAACAAACCAATGCATCTTCAGAAAACCCTTTCATCGTGGTGGTTACAGTCAGTTTGATGTTGTCTGTGTCTTGTAAGTTCCTGTAAGAATAACAAGTGAGATATGTTGATGCCTTGCAGTCCCTTTGACAACGATTAGAACATAGGTCGTATTGTTGTGACACGTTTCAGATGGATGTTTACAGTTACCCTACGGTTCCTCTTCATGTAGTTTCGCCCTGGTCCTGTGTCACTTCACTACGGTCCTGGAAAAGACACGATCGGCCTGTTCTCATGTTCGCGCCCTTCAAACAGAACAGGAATGGAATAAAGTTGAACTGGAAACAAACAGAGAGGTCTGTCCCAATGTGGCTGCTTACAATCGGAGGTCAGAGTTCACAGTCTTTCTGTCTCAGACTTAATGTTTCCCTCAGGAGGATCCTTCACAAGACTATTTTCACTTCATTCTTCTGTTACGTGTCGCTGGACTGGGAACTACAAATCCTTATATAGACTCTGCCAAGCAATACGTTTCATTTCATTTGTCTTTTTCTTTTCTTTTTTGACACTTTTTTTTGAACGTTTTTTTTTTTTTTTTACAAAGAAAGATCATACAGAATGTCAAATACATACTGTAGATGCAACAGTGCACATTTAAACCAGACTGCCAGAAAGCAGATCAAATATACCCCCCCACCCCTACCCCAGCATGAAAGAAAAAACAAAACAGAGTAAATTATATAAGTGTACACGTTCTCACAAATGATAAAAAAAAAAAAAAATTACAAAAAAAAAAAAAAAACATACAAAGCAAACGACAAACCAAAAGACAAAATATATGCAAAACGTACAATATTGCTTTAGAAATGGTAACCCAGATTCAGCAACACTCAAATCTATACACAATCTTCTTTAAAGAGTTAAGTCCAGCTTGCACTTCTCTACGTGTGTGATCAATGGCTGCCCGGTCTTATAACATCTATCAGTCGTTCCCTTCAGAGTGGACCGCATTTTCTCCAGACGCAAAAACTGCAACAGGTCTCAAATCCAGGGAGTATGGGTGGGTGGGGACTCATCCTTCCATTTAAGGAGAATTAGTCGTCGAGCTATCAACGATGCAAAAGCAATAGCCGCGTTCACACTGCGGTACTTTTCCCACAAAGGTTCATGCGAACTTAGTTCATGATCGCGTTCACACCAAAAAGAGCCGGTACTAAAAGTAGTTCATGCGAACCTTTTTACCCCCTCGAAAGTCCCCGCTAGAGAGCAGGGACTTTCGAGCGGCTTTGAGAAAAGAGCTATATTCCTGATTGGCTGGGCGGATTGAAAACCACGCCCCGTAAAACTCCCAAAAAGTTTTGTGAAGCCGCCATTTTATTATCCTCGCATTAGCATTATTAGCATTAGCATTATTAGCATTAGCATTAGCCCAGCGCAGAAACGCAGAGAGACTAACTTATGGCAACACAAAATAAAACATGGGAGCGGTGGAGATGAGGAGGTGTCGGCGTTCTGGCAATTTACTCGGAAGGCTTCAGTAGAAGCTGCTGGGACTCCCAGCAGCTTCTACTGAAGCCTTCCCCAGCTCCGGGGACTTCCTGCCGGGGACTTTGGGCGGCAGTATACGCTGTGAAGTGATTTGCGGCCTGCCAGTAAACCCAAAGCAGAAGAAGAAGTGACGTCAGCGGCTTCATTTGCCTAATCCACCCCCAGGGACTTTTTCTGGTGTGAACGCGATCTGTACTTAGTTCATGAGCACTACAGAGTTCGCATGAACTAAGTTCTCATGAACCTTTGTGGGAAAAGTACCGCAGTGTGAACGCGGCTAAAGGCGATTTGTCTGTCTTTTTTAAACAGATTGCACAATCCACAGTTCTCATGCAATGATATCCGACCCCAGAGCGATGAGGACTCACAACCTTAGGATTACTTTCACAGTATTTCAGTTGAAGTCTTGATGTTTTTCTGCACAGACCGATCTCCCTTTGGTATACGTGTATACGTCAGGAAATAGCTGCACGAGTGATTGGCGTTACAATCCGGGGGACTCAAACCCACAGCTTTTAAATCACTGCTTGAGAAGTACGATGAATTCAAAATGTAGAGGACTTTGGAGGGAGTCAAACCCAATGCTGCAGGTGTACTTTGGAAAAAGGAGGGATCATCGTATACATACATGACATTTTGGCACGAATACACCAATTATGTTTCACTTTGGTCAGCATTATAAGACGCAGCCTCGCCGTAGGCCTTCATTCGGTGCACTTCTAGTTGAGCCGACAGGTTGCAGGACTTGAACCCACACACAAGTTGTTCTTCTCCAGAGTATCTAAAGCTCGACTCTGGTGGGACTCGAACCCACAGCCTATGAACGCCTTCTCCTGGGCACATCTCCAATGCTGTCCTTTGCACCACGGAGCCTCATACTTGGTTCTTCCCACTGTGACCTTCTTTAGTTTCTGTTTTAGGATTGTTGTACCGTATTTAACTTCTTAGACGGAGAACAGTGTTGCCTTATCTGCAGTATGTCCGTTATTTAGAGGTTTAAACCATTTCCAAACAAACCATTTTAGAAAGTATCACTCTAGTGCAGGGGTTCTCAAAGTTTTGATGAGTGAGGGCCAATTCAGGTACCCAATATTGGATTGAGGGCCGCCCAAGAAAAAACGGAACACAAAATACTTCCAAAACAAATCCTTTCTTTATTGTACTAACCAATTATACATACAGTATACATTAGGAACGTGCAGAGGACACAAAGTTGGATTATCTACAGACAGTGACTAGCTAGAATCGCTAGCTAACTCCCGTTTCTGATTCTGATAACTTACAACAGATTTTCCGCAACTCGCGAGATGCCTAGTTGCCATGCAACCAGTCGTCTAGCAAACTTTCCACAAGCTGTCATTCATCATTTAGGAATGACAACCCAGGGGGCGCAGTTTTACCATTCTTAAATTCCATTCTAATTCTTACTAGATACGAACCATGGAGGATTAAAATATAACGCATGCATTTCAGCGTGTCGCATTAACTATCGCGGGCCGCCAGAAACATTTCCGAGGGCCGCCATTGGCCCGCGGGCCGCACTTTGAGAACCCCTGCTCTAGTGGGAAACTACAACCTTTGGGTTTTACAGTTTAGAAGGCATTCATTAAGTGAACTCAGTTGAAGCAAGATAACCTCTGAAGACTGACTTGTGTGGGACTCGAACCCAAAACCTTTGAATACCTTCTTGAGAGATCAACTGGAAGTCCAACGCGCTGTCCATTGCCCAACAGAGCCTCACTTTTGGCTCCTCCCACTGTAACTTTCTGTAGTTTCTGTATTGTTGTACTGCAATGAACTTCTTAGACTAACTTCTACTGTACATAGGACACCATTTTCACTCGAACCCACAGCCTTTGAACACCTTCTCCTGGGCATATCTAGAAGTCCAACGCGCTGTCCATTGCGCCACACATTTGGCTCCTCCCACTGTAACGTTTCTAGTTTCTGTTTTAGTATTGTTGTACTGTATTTAACTTCTTACACTAACTTCTATATAGGACACCATTTGTTGTTTTGTCAGTTATTTAGAGGTCTAAACCCCCTTTCGATACAAAGCGTTCCAGATACTGTTAGTAGATATAGCTCTACCTAGAGAAGGTCAACTCTCGTGAACTTAGTAGAAAATGTCATCCATCAGTTTTTGAAAGACCTTCTCTGAAGACTGACTTATATGGGACCATCAAACTTTAAATCACAGTTTTATTTCTGAATGCTACCTAAAGGTCGACTCTGGTGGGACTCGAACCCACAGCCTTTGAATACCTCCTCCTGGGCATATCTAGAAGTCCAATGCGCTGTCCATTGCGCCACAGAGCCACACCTTTGGCTCCTCCCACTGGAAAATGTTGTACTTTCTGTTTTCGTATTGTTGTGTTTCACTTCTTAGACTAACTTCTACTATAGGACACCATGTTTAGCATTATGTATGTCAGTTACAAGATAACCTCTGAAGACTGACTTGTGTGGGACTCGAACCCGCAACCTTTGAATCACTTCTTGAGAGATCAACTAGAAGTCCAACGCGCTGTCCATTGCGCCACAGAGCCTCACATTGAGCCACAAATCATAGTGTTTGGTCACCAACCGTCAGTCACAATAACATCACTGTGTGTGTGTGTGTGTGTGTGTGTGTGTGTGTGTGTGTGTGTGTGTGTGTGTGTGTGTGTGTGTGTGTGTGTGTGTGTGTGTGTGTGTGTGTGTGTGTGAGTGTGAGACAGACGCCATGAGCACAATAGAAACAGCAGGACAACAGAGTGAAGCTATTGTGTGTTGATGTGTGTGTGCGTGAAAGACGAAGAGAAATTCAGTGTTTAATGTGTATACAAAGACACACACACACACACACACACACACACACACACACACACACCAGACCACACACAATGTACTGGCCTACATGTGTGTAATGAAGTGAACATGTCACACGCATACACAAATAATATTTAATAAAGATCTCATGTTACACAAAGTGGGTCAATTAAAAAAAAAATACTGTTTTGTCAACGTGCAACAACAACAACAACAACAACAACAACAACAACAACAACATGATACAATGAGAGTATAGACAATACATATGAGAAAATAAACAATTCAACCCAAAAACGATGTACCGCGCATTAAGACACTTCTGTATATCCTCCCGTGGGACTCAAACTCACAACCGTCGGATGTCTGCTTGAGAGTTTTACTGTAAGTCATTGAGTTAGTTTTTTTATGCCGTAGTTAAAAGTCGACTCTGGTGGGACTCGAACCCACAGCCTTTGAATCCCTTCTCCTGGGCAGACCTAGAAGTCCAATGCGCTGTCCATTGCGCCACAGAGCCACGTCTTGGTCACACACACGTGGCGGTCTTTGTTGGCAGACTTTGTGTTGCACGCTTCGGACAGAAAGACGACTGCATCAGATTTATGAGCCGATAACTTTGTGGGGCAATGGGCTGGAGTGGAGGTTCAATTCCCAGCAGAGTGTACTTCTGAATGTCCACAGGGTTACCGACTACATCATCACAGAATCCATGGACGTTTTGTTTGGTTCATGTATTTTGATTATAAACAACTTTATAAAGCTTTAAAAGTGGACTCTGGTGGGACTCGAACCCACAGCCTTTGAACACCTTCTCCAGGGTATATCTAGACGTCCGATGCGCTGCCCACACAAACAGAACCTAATGGAATTTAATTTTTTGCATATTTGATAAGATAAGATAAGATAAGATGAACCTTTATTAATCCCCGACGGGAAATTCAGTTGTACAAAAGCAGCAACAGGGTAAGCGTGAAAAATAGTACAGCAAAGATTCACACAGATCAATAAAATCTAAAATCTAAAATAAATAACATAAAATCAAGGAAATAATGATAATAATAATAAAAGACTATAAAAAAATATTTAGAAAAATATTTAGAAATAATCTCCTACTTCTCACCGCCACCTCACTTAGTGACCAACTCCTTAAGAGACACACATAAAGTTGTACTTTCACAGAAATCGACACAAATGCTAGACTTTCCACCAGAATGTAGTATTCCTTTGTGTCCGCTGCATAAAGCAGAATATTAGATTGTTTGAGCTCGATGTAAACAGCCGGGGAGGCGATGCTGAGGGCGGAGAAACCCAGGAGGCCTTCAGTGAGCTCATATAAACATGAACCCCGATACAGGCAGGAAATAATGTAAACACACACACACACACACGCACACACACACACACACACACACACACACACACGTATATACATCACGTCAGGGGACATTACATTGACTTACATGCATTTCCTGGAGACTTATCCTAACCAGAACCAACACATGCCTAGCCCTAACCCTTACCCTTAACATTACCCTTACCCTTAACATTACCCTTACCCTTAACATTACCCTTACCCTTACCCTAACCCTAACCAAGTCTTCACCCTAAAGTTAATGACTCCCCTCATGGGGACCTCCAATTTGTCCCCATAAGGGAGGCGAGTCCCCACACGTGACTATGTAAACAGAGTTAGGTCCCCACAAGTATAGTAATGCTAGGCCACACACACACACACACACACACACACACACACACACACACACACACACACACACACACACACACACTCTATTCTCTGTCTCCTTTGCGTGTGTGTGAGCTGATAGTATATAACGGAGCATGCCGTCACCTGCTGCTGTCCGTAGTCACTCTCACTGCTCCTGCTCAGCTGCTGTTAACTTCATTCATCAGAATGTCATGTACTTCAGGCGGGGTTTCGACTCGGACACCATGTCTGAGTTTTACCTGCAGCGTGTCAGTCAGGCAGGGGAGCAGGGGGTTCCAACCTGTTTCCAAGAGCCCCCCCCAATGACTCCTGGGGGCGCAACAGCGGTAATTAAAGTTTAAAAGTCTCAAAAAGCTACAACTGCTGTCACAAACTGGATGAATGAAGTGTGTTGTTGAAGGCGGATGAAAGCGTAACCAAGGAGCACTATTGGAGCGACTTTGATGGTTATTGGACTCAGGATTCATTCCTCTGGATTCCCGCTGGATGGAGAAACTAAAGGACGAAGTGGAAACAATTCACAAAGGGATTAAACTGTTTAAAACACACGCTGAAAGTAAGCCGGATTTTGCCGATGTGTTTATGTGGATTCAAAAGTCGTGAATAATCTACAAAATGGAGGAGACCGATCTGATCGGAGCAACTGACGAATAATCCAACTGAAACCGGCATGGACAACGACTATGTTTTAAAACATGCACTTATCCAGAAAAGCCCGGTTTGGACACTTTATGGCAGAAGAAACATTTCTATAGAAAGAATTATACATTTCTGTCTGAATTCTTATTCAAATTAGTCATTTATTTTGTATACTTTATTGTGATGTAGAGACAAGGCTTTTAGTGACAATCATATATTGCCTTACAATTATATGAAAAAAAAAAAAATGTAAAAAAAAAAAAAAGTCTAAATATGATATTTGGCCTCAAATCATCTGAGGCCTGGCGGGGGGCGCGCCCCTCAGGTTGGGAACCACTGATTTAGAGGTAAGATCCCCCTTTTCCATGCTAACATTTCTAGAAACTAAATGTTAAAGCTCTACCTAGATGCACCTAGATTTTAAAGCAAGTTTTAAAAATGTTGCATCACCAAAATATGACGTCCTTTTAAGTGTGCTCGGCCTATTTCATGACACCAACTAAAGTAATCTCAAATGCTCACAGCTTAAAGGAACTTCTCCCTGATTGGAATTGAACCCAAAGTCTCATACTTGGGGGGTGAGACTATAGATGTAACTTCAAGTCACTGTGAAGTTAAACATCGGTGTGTGGATTAGAGGGGTGAACCCTGACCTTCAGGCCCTGACCTTCAGGGTTTCTACTGAAGACATATTTTTTTGTTGTCATTGCCATGTTGTGTTTTGGAAGAGGATCCCCTCAGATGCTGGGTCTCTGAACTGATGCCCCAAAAAGTGAGTTCCCTGACCGGGAATCGAACCCGGGCCGCGGCGGTGAGAGCGCCGAATCCTAACCACTAGACCACCAGGGACTAGTGAGCTCTCATGTAGACAAGAACTCCGATGCTAGTGGGTCGTCCTCTGGTCTCAAGGTGATGGTGGAGGGTGCAGTATCTATGAGAAGCCTGCTGTCATGCATTATGGCTTACATCTGAAAGAAGCACAGATTAAAATGGTCCCAATAATGTACCTGCAGACTCATGTGTGCACGTTTTACGGTACCAAGAATGTTGAGGTACTTTAAAAAGTCCTTGAGAGCCAGATTCAACAATGAGCTTCAAAGGATCTCAGTTCAATCTGTATTTATAGAAACAGTGAAATGTACACTTCATTTGAAATCACTTCATTATATATGTTTGTCCATCTGGAGTAACACTCGTGGACAAAAGACCCTCTCCATAAAGGCAGAACTGTCCTGAATGATGAGTTTAGTTTTCTACATCCTAGAGGCTCCAAACAGGGACCAAGTTGTCGGCAGCAGATAATGGACTGACTCTGTTAACACCCCCTAAAGACCCCCTCATTGGGGTGGCTGAGGGTCGACTGTGCTGACACGAGGCTGTGACCTCTGGCCTTCGACCCCTGTGTCACCACGGCCCTCGAGAAACGCTTACATTGAGTCACGGAAGAAAAGCTGTCGGGTCAAAAGGCCGAGTCAGCGGAGAGAGTGACGACTCTGTTCAACTTCATGTAGCTTACGCCTGTCCAAGAGTCTGTGGGTTGCCTTGGTAACAAGATAGGGCTTCAAAACACACTCACACACACACACACACACACACACACACACACACACACACACACACACACACACACACACACTCATTGACCTTGCTGTTGTGATGTAAGTGAGAATGTTGGACCCCTGCCATCCTCGATCACTTGGGTGTGTGTGATGAGGTGTGTCTGAAGCGGATGCACCTGGAAATACCTTGTTAGGTGATGACGAGGTTGGCTAAAACACACACACACACACACACACACACACACACACACACACACACACACACACACACACACACACACACACAGCAGACTACCCAAAGCAAACACTTCTCTTGAGGAAACTACAGCGTGTTCTATTCTCTTGGCGCAGAGTCTTTAAGTCGTGATGGATGTTATAGACCTATGTGTGTGTGTGTGTGTGTGTGTGTGTGTGTGTGTGTGTGTGTGTGTGTGTGTGTGTGTGTGTGTGTGTGTGTCTAGCCTCAGTATAACCTCAGCTGATCCTCCCCGCATGTCCCCCAGGGTCGCTGAATCAGATTGACTTTGTTTCTCCGATCTAATACACGTTGATTAACTGAAGTTCACTTGGTTTTGTTATCAGACTTTTACAAAGCAATATCTCACACGCTCGCCTTGCCTTTCTCCCCCTCAGTGTGCCTCAAGTCGTTCTAGCATTTCGACCGAAGGAAAGGAACCAACATCTCCATCTTGTCTGCAGTGCAGTTTGATAATGTTCTGTCATAATGAATCCTTTCCGTGTTGCTGCTTTGAGACGGGTCTGTTGGTCCTGTGTCGTCCCACAACGCCTCAGTGGACATTACGACCCGACTGTGGCATTGTGGGTAGACCGGTAAACTGAATCACCGTGACATCACACATTAGTTTGTGGACGATGGCTTTGAGTTCTTGACTTTGGCACAGCCATCTTGTTTCCTTGGTCACCTTCTTGGTCTCGAGCCTCCTGACCTTTTGGACGGGTTTGAGATGCTCCGCTTTGAGGATATCACCAATATGTCTCTGTTGGGATCGACCAATCAGCAGCCAGATAAAGCGTGAAAAGGTTCCGAACGACCGACATCGAACCGTCATTGTTTGTCTATTTTTACCGTCTTTTCAGAGGAAGTGAAATAAAATGTTTTAGCCACTCAAAGAAGTTGCTAAAGACACGTGTAAACACAGAGCAGTTGAAGGCACATGTGTTATACATATTGTCGTATCCACAGAATACACGGTTACCAAGCAAAACTACTTGAAACACGAACAGAAATAAATATATATATATTTGTGTTTGTGTGAAAATAAATGTAGAAATACATTAAAGATACATAATGTGAGTTCTGTTTTATTCAACGTATATATATGTATTTGTAACGTGTCCTCCGTACTCAGGGCCAAGTCGAGTTGAGAGGGTTTCAGACTCATCTTGTTATTCTGGCGTTTTCTTTTGTTCACGAGCGCTGGCTTGAGATCGACGACACCTATCGGGTTCAACAGAGTTACCGACGCCCCAAAACTTCAGTTCCCTGACCGGGAATCGAACCCGGGCCGCGGCGGTGAGAGCGCCGAATCCTAACCACTAGACCACCAGGGACCCTGGTGACCTGCCCCTTTGGTTTCAGGTCATCACGGAGTATTTGCAGGTGTTTCCAAACATTGATTTCAACTTGTAACCGGCAGACTCAGCTCTGCATCTGGCTCGCATTACTGACCCCCGACCCCTCACCCGCCCCCGCCCCTCCCCCGATCCCCAACCCCTCCCCCGCCCCCGCCTGACCCACATCTCTGAGAAACAAACGTTTACGTACGCTACACTAATTGGGTCAATCTGTGTTACTGTATCAATGACTTTGTAGGAGGCCTTTATCCTCCACTGGACACACACACACACACACACACACACACACACACACACACACACACACACACACACACACACACACACACACACACACACACACACACACACACACACACACACACACAGCATTCCACATTCTTGTCCTCCAGCCAAACATTACATATGTCCTCCCGAGAAAAGAGAGAATTCTTTCATATGGACCTCCTCTTCTTTTCTGCTTGAGTGTGTGTGTGTGTGTGTGTGTGTGTGTGTGTGTGTGTGTGTGTGTGTGTGTGTGTGTGTGTGTGTGTGTGTGTGTGTGCGCGTGCATGTGTGTGTGTGAAGTCTCTTTTATGTTGCAGAAGAAGAGAAACCACAGAGGTGGGAAGAGGAGACAAAGCCGCAGTGTAACCAGGATTGTATTTCTCTGCAGGTTTCTACTTCCTGTGATATCTCCACACCATGCCTGAGGGGTCCCGGCGTGGCAGCCAGAGATCGCCTAGCAACACAGGTAAGGGGCGGGGCTTCTTTGGGTGTTTCGTCTTCCTCTAATCGTTTCATTTGAACACTTTCCACCTGTGTTTTAAGCCAACATTAGAGACCTTTTTGGGGACTTTTTCTTTGTTCAGTTTTCGCCGTCTTTTTCTTCTTCGGTTTGTGTTATGTTTGCACTTTGCATCTAAATCTACAACTGTTCTTCAAAACATAGAGCAGGGTAGGTAGTTTGTTTTTGGGCGCTCACTCCCACCTACCCTTACCCTTCATACCCTTTGGTCAAAGCTTTATGACTTCCTAGTTTGATCTGAACCAATATCACAGCTGTGACTGTTAAAAAACTAAAAAACTAAACTTTTAAACTAAAATACTTTTCAATCATTGCTCATGACGTACTGAAAGCTAATACACCCGCAGGACAACAAGATGCTTCTCGGTTGGTTACAGGTATTGTTAGTGGCAAAACGGTTCCCTGGACATTCAGGCTCCGTTTACACGGAGACAAAACGGAGAACGAACCAAATTCGATATAAAAAAAGTCTTCCGTCCGCACGGTATCGGCTCAAGAAACGTGTCCGTCCACACGAGACCGCCCGACCCGCTGGAGGCGCTGTAGTACATATGCCGGGCCTGTAAGTGGCGCTGTACTTCCGCCACAAAATACACCAGAAGCATGGAAGAAGACCCCCCGAGCATGGTTGCCATGGTTGCCGGGCTGTGGTAGAGGAGCTGTAGATGTTGCACTAACATCTGTAGCAGCAGAGGCGGGGAGAGGCGGGGCCACGGCTTCATCGTTATCAGGAAATGATCGTATAGGGCGTACACAGGGAGCCGTTAGGCCCCCCAGAGAGTTTCGTCCGGAGATCTACCCACCTTGGGACCCGTTACCGTTTGAGGGCTCTGTTTCCGCGGTTACCGCCTTGTGTTAAAGAACCGTCCATACGATAGAGAACGGGAGCGGATACAACCCGTTTCGTCTCCGTGTAAACGTGGCCTTAATGGGAGATGTTGATTGGTCGTTAGGAACACATTCACACCTTTGTCTCACTTCTGTCTGGCTTTTGATTGGCTGACGATACTAGTGAGGCTTTCTCACACACAAAGTCACATTGTAAGTTAAATGTTGATATTTTCAGGGAAAGGGAAACAAAATATGAGCTGGATTCGTCTTTAGAGCATTCTGTGTTGTGTTCGGGCAAACTGTCTCTTCCTAACCACTAGTCCCTGGTGGTCTAGTGGTTAGGATTCGGCGCTCTCACCGCCGCGGCCCGGGTTCGATTCCCGGTCAGGGAACTCATCTTTAGCGTCTCTGAGAGTCGAGTTTATGTGAGTGGGACCCGGATACTCCTCAACATGACGCCTTATCGACTGGCTCAAAACGATGGACCGGCTTTGACAACAACAACAAATGTAATTGATTGTTACATTTAGCCAATGCGTTTATTCAACACGAAGAGACAAGCTAAAGTTTACCTTTGTAGTGCTCTGTGAGGAAGGGGAAAGACGCAGTGGAAACAGGTTAGGGTTAGGCTTGTGGGGAACGCTGGTGCACGGGCTCTACACGTTTATAAAAGCGCTGCTTGGTCTTTGCTAAAACAATTCAATGAAGTTTAAAAAGATGCAATAAAAGGGATAGAAGAGAGAGCGTATGCGGCGGGGTTCAAACCTGTACTCCTGCTCTCCCGAGGGTTCTCCCCCGGTGGGGGGTCCGAGGCTGCGTCCCACAGCATCTGGCAAAGGACCTGCTAAGTGGGTTAAAACATCTGGCTAAACGGAGCGAGGCTGACTTTGCTTGAAATCGGCATGCAGGTGCAATTAGTGTGAACAAATAAAAGATAAATAAACACTTAAAAGTTCTTAGTAAGATAAATGCTTTTAAAAATAAGTGCTGGTAATAAAAATCACGTCAACACAAATGTTAAAATATGTAAGATATAAAATAAATAAAATGTAAAATATAAAATACACACGGGTTAGTAGGCGCACGGGGAGGGGAAATATCTTAAAATAAAGTCAACCAAGTGTCCTTAAAAGTGTTTAAAACCCAGGCCGAGGTCTGGAGGGGGGGGGGCAGCTGAGACATGGGACACGCCTCGGAGGACGTTTACAAATACTTTATTAAGGGGTTATTTCAGGGGGGGGGCTCCGACGCGAGGCTCCGACATCCAGTTACAATAAAATGGAAAATATAAATAAAATAATATAAACAATGTTTAAATAGGAAACGGGGGATTAATAATATATAAAAAATAATAAAATATATAACCTCCTCATTTGGAACCTAATGAAATAAGAAACATTCAAACGTAGAATAAACTGTGACGTGAAAAATATAAAATATAAGCAAAATATATAACATGGTAGTAATAATAATAATAAACAAAAAAAACACGCATTTAAAATTCGTAAAAGAGTCCAGATGAGGAGGATTTAATAAATAAGAAATATGTATAAATAATAAATACTACAGTATAAATAAATGATACATTGATAAATAAACAATTAAATGGTTAATTAAAAAGCTACATTAGTTATAAAGCAATCCCCTTAGGTAATATATATACAAATAAATAAATAATAAGATAGGGTGGGACTTCTCACACACAGGAAGTCACATCGTAAGATTGTGTTGATTCGTCTTTAGAGCAGGCTGTGTTGTGTTCGGGCAAGCTGTCTCTTCTGTTGGTCACTCATCAGTCCCTGGTGGTCTAGTGGTTAGGATTCGGCGCTCTCACCGCCGCGGCCCGGGTTCGATTCCCGGTCAGGGAACTCATCTTTAGCGTCTCTGGACCCGGACATGACGCCTTATCGACTGGCTCAAAACGGTGGACAAAAAAAATCCAATTGATTGTTACATTTAGCCAATGCGTTTATTCAACACGACTGCAATCAACCAAGAAGAGACAAGATCAAGTTTACATTTGTATTGCTCTGTGAGGAAGGGGAAAAGGTGCAGTGGAAACAGGTCAGGGTCAGGGGTCAGGGGTCAGGGGTCAGTCTGTAAGAGAACACTTTCCACTCTCCTCATATCAATGGGCAGCTTGTCCCACCCTTTATGGAGCCAGGATAGCAACTATAATTGAACTCAGACCACAAACTAACCAGAGACTCAGGCGTTCCAGTTCGACACGAGTCAAACTGTTTGCTGAATACAGAAATAAAAAGCTTGGTTCTATTTTTCAAGGTGGGTTGCCAGTCTTCAAAGGCAGACGTCTGCCCCTCTGATATCATCAGGGTTCATGTGTACTGGTGAGGCGTCACTGGGTCCCACATAAACCTTTGATTCGGCTAGACGCTAAAGGTGAGTTCCCTGACCGGGAATCGAACCCGGGCCGCGGCGGTGAGAGCGCCGAATCCTAACCACTAGACCACCAGGGACTGTCTAACAAAGAGCAGAAGACACATCTGTCCCCTGGGACAAAGGAAAGGCCCTTCAGGGGGACTATGGCACACATGTCTTCCAATCCACTAAAATATCCCCAACATTTCTCTGTCAATGTGACTTTCTCTGCGTGAGACAGTATCACGTGCTCAGTCCACCAATCAGAAGCCAGACAGAAGTGAGAACAAGATGTTCCTAACGACCAATCGGATGTCCCCATTGAGTTTTTCTTTATGCTAACACATTCTAAAGCCCCTAACACAATCAGCCAAGAAGATAACATCTGAAATAGCAATACATCTGTAATGAGATCATATTGCCAATTTATGAATTTTTTATTTTAGCTCTCGATAAGCTTTAAGAGCAAGTGAGCAATGTTCAGAGACTCTAAAGCGTCGTTCCCTGACCGGGAATCGAACCCGGGCCGCGGCGGTGAGAGCGCCGAATCCTGACCACTAGACCACCAGGGACTGCTCCGTCCTCAACAGAAGACACATGTTTGTCTTGTGTCCTTTATCGACATGTATCTCTCAATGTGACTTTCTGTGTGTGAGAAAGCCTCGTTCGTATACTCAGCCAATCAAAAGCCAGACAGACATGAGGCGAAGGTGTGAATGTGTTCCTAACGACCAATCAACATCTCCCATTGAATGTCCAGGCACCAGCTGTGTGCTGACACCGTTATCAAAAGCCAATTACAAAGACTGCTACCAACCGAGGGGCATCTTGGAATCCTGTGTATTTTTGTTTCGCTTATTTCCTTCCCTTAGTGGATATATTTATTCTAAAGAGGAGTTCCCTGACTGGGAATCGAACCGGCGGCAGTGAGAGCAAGCATCTGCCAAGTTGTAGTCTAAAGGTCTGAATTGGGGGACATATCAGCGTCCTCCTCCTGCAGCAGGACGTTGGACCCTCAGGTCGTGTTACACTCGGGCTATTTTTAAACGCTGTAGCCTCACATTCCAGCCGCTCTGAGAACAGCATTTACGCAAGGCTCTGTGGCGCAATGGATAGCGCGTTGGACTTCTAGGCAGTCACAGAAGAAGTGATTCAAAGGTTGTGGGTTCGAGTCCCACCAGAGTCGACATTTATTGGCGCCATGTTGACTAACAGCTGAGGAAGTCTGCACTCCATCACCCGGCGGAACGAGACATGCGTTTAATCCCACACACACACACACACACACACACACACACTCCCTGTGCAGATCTATAGAGCCTTTCTTAGTGCTGGGAATAGTTTGCAGAACTTCTCCCTGACTTTTGTTTGTTCGTGTTTTTCCCACAAAGCTCAAAGCTGGAAGTTATTTTGTCCAGATTAACTTTAGGGCTCGACTTTCACTCTGAGCTGTGACTTCCTGTCACCAAGCCGCACACACACACACACACACACACACACACACACACACACACACACACACACACACACACACACACACACACACACACACACACAGTAATGATGTGTAATTACACTTAGCCACCATGCTGTTTAGTTGCTCGGCTGTTATATTGGCTTCCATAGTTAGCATTCAGACACACACACACACACACACACACACACACACACACACACACACACACACACACACACACACACACACACACACACACACACACACACACACACACACACACACACACACACACTCTGTACACAGCACTGATTGTTGCTTGACTTGGCATGTAGGTACACACTCACACACACACACACACACACACACACACACACACACACACACACACACACACACACACACACACTCCAATATACTGTGAGTGCAGGAAGTTGCATGGTTTGTAGCGATACAGTTGTGCACTGAACAATGTTTCTGCCTTGACACACACACACACACACACACACACACACACACACACACACACACACACACACGCACGCACACAATAAAACGCCACAGCCGATGTGTTGATTATAACCATAGAAAATAACAGAGCAGAAAATAGAGAACGCCCAAGATAAGGCTGCAGAAAAAAAGAAAGATGAAGGATGGAATAGAAACAGGGAGGAGGAGGAGGAGGAGGAGGAGGAGGAGGAGGAGGAGGAGGAGGAGGAGGAATTGAGAGAGAAAATGGACGACAGGCATCTTTAGCTGTGGTTGAGTTCTTGTCTGTGATTGGCCGAAGCCTCCCCACTCGTAATTACTCTTTGAAGTGTTTACAAAGTGTGTGGATTAAAAGAAGTGAGAATCCACACACCAGACTTTGAAGTAAAGGACGACACACTCTGTACCGTAGCTTCGAGGGCTGATGATGTTCCTCAGGGGAGTTATCACCTTGTTCATATCTAATGTGAACTTAGGATACACACCTGCACACACACACACACACACACACACACACACACACACACACACACACACACACACACACACACACACACACACACACACACACACACACACACACACCTGCCAGCCCTGCCGCTTCGGACATGTTTCTACCGCCTACCGATTGAGCTGGCTTTCCCTCCCGATCTCAATCCTCCCAAATTATAAAAATCAAACGCCCCTTGGCGCACCGGAGACTCGACTGGCTCCTATCCAGTGAGATAGGATTTGCTCATCACGTGATTGGTGTTCGGTCTTGGCGCCCCAGTGTTGTTTATTCACATCAGAGATGTTCAACACACAGCTACAGGTTTTCATACTGTATGGAAACTCCGCGATAATAATAATAATAATCCATCCATCTTCTCCGCTTATCCGTGGTCGGGTCTCGGGGGTAGCAGTTCCAGCAGAGAGCCCCAAACTTTCTTTTCCCCTCATCAACCAGCTCTGACTGGGGGATCCCAAGGCGCTCCCAGGCCAGCGAAGAGATGTAATCCCTCCACCTGGTCCTAGGTCTACCCCTTGGTCTCTTCCCAGCTGGACGTGCCTGGAACACCTCCCTAGGGAGGCGCCCAGGTGGCATCCTAACTAGGTGCCCGAACCACCTCAACTGGCTCCTTTCGACGCGAAGGAGGAGCGGCTCAACTCCGAGTCCCTCCCTGATGACCGAACTTCTCTCCTTATCCCTGAGGGAGACGCCAGCCACCCGGCGGAGGAAACCCATCTCGACTGCTTGTATCCGCGTATTATTATTATTAATAATAATAATAATAATATATAATATTTTTATAGCGCCTTTCAGGAAACCCAAGGTCGCTTTACAAGTCGGGTAGGGGGGGGGGGAAGTAGCGGAAAAATAAAGCTATTAAACTAACCAGCGGGGAAAGCCTTGGTGAAAAGGCTTTTGAGGGCTTTTTTGAAAATGTCCAGGGTTGGGGCGCTGCGGATTTCGGGGGGAGACAGTTCCAGAGGGTGGGGGAGAGTTCCAGAGGGTGGGGGAGAGTTCCAGAGGGTGGGGGAGAGTTCCAGAGGGTGGGGGAGAGTTCCAGAGGGTGGGGGAGAGTTCCAGAGGGTGGGGGAGAGTTCCAGAGGGTGGGGGAGAGTTCCAGAGGGTGGGGGAGAGTTCCAGAGGGTGGGGGAGAGTTCCAGAGGGGGGGAGAGAGTTCCAGAGGGTGGGGGAGAGTTCCAGAGGGTGGGGGAGAGTTCCAGAGGGGGGGGGGGTGCCACACTGAAGGCTCTGTCACCAAAAGGAACCTGGTGCGGGGGGTGGAGAGGAGATCCTGTCCAGATGAATAGAACCCCCGAGACGAAGATGCCACCGAGCGGACAGCCGACCACGAGTTCATCAAGGTATCGCGGAGAGAAGCACGAAGGTCTGCCGGCAGGGAAGATGCACATCTGGCTGCCGCTGGAAACCAGACCCTGAACTCCTCAAGAGCGCCAAGTCTGCTACCGAGCACTCAAGTGACTGAGCATCGTATGACCCTGATGCCACATATTAAACACAGGGTTTGTACTTGCTGTGTATTTGGAATACATTATCTAAAAGTCAAAGGTTCAAACATCAAGTCACTTTTGAGATGTTCACATGAGCGTATATGTGAATCCAACATAACATGTACAATGAGAGATACTTTCTCATGCATTATTATTTGTTAATGACATTTCACATTTATGTATATATAAAACAACTATTTGCCTTCAGCATCCTTGAAAGTCATTGCCTTTATTAGAACCATGTATGTATTAGTTGTACATCTCATACAGCGTCCTTCACTCTATTGCACTCATACCACCAAGGGTACCCCCTACGAAAGGCTCTCTCTTCCTTGATACCTTCAGGCTTTACTGAGAGTGCTTCTTGAGAAAAGAGAAATCAATCTCAAACAAAGTGTCCAGTCGCCGAGAGACTGGTGTTCACTTAGCAGACTGTTTTAGGGAGTTCCCTGTTGTTGCCGTGGGAACGACTGTAAACAAAAGGAAACCCTGAGGATGTGTGTGTGTGTGTGTGTGTGTGTGTGTGTGTGTGTGTGTGTGTGTGTGTGTGTGTGTGTGTGTGTGTGTGTGTGTGTGTGTGTGTGTGTGTGTGTGTGTGCGTGTGCGTGTGTGTGTGCGTTTGAAGTCCACTTTCACATTAGCCTTAAAACTACATTTTGAAACTACAAGTTACATTTTTGGGGGAAACATTTTTCTCCGGACTATTTATCTTATAGTTCAAATGACATGATGTAAAAAGTGAATGCTAATATACATCCTTAATCCTAAAGAAGACAAGACAGAGGTGTCCCATCTGAAAACAAAAGTCAAGTTGACTTTCTTAAACTAACAGACAAACATTTAATATGTATATAACTTATTTAAATGTCCCGTGTCATGGTCATTTCTACTGATCATATTTCCGTTGTTGAGGTCTACTAGAACAGATTTACATTGTGTTCCAAACTCTCTGTGTAGTCTGTGTCTTCACTCTCTGTCCTACTCGGCTTGTTGGAGCTCCTCCCCCCCTCCCTGTGAGCCCGGTGTGCTCTGATTGGTCGAGACGTTGCGAGGCTCGTTGCTGCTGCGAGGAGCGGACAGGCTTCCAGGTCGGCGATACAGCGAGAACAAGCGAAAGTCATCCTGAGCACACACACACACACACACACACACACACACACACACACACACACACACACACACACACACACACACACACACACACACACACACACACACACACACACACACACACTCACTCACTCACACACACACACACACACACACACACTCACACACACACACACACACACACACACACACACACACACACACTCACTCACACACACACACACACTCACAGCCGAAGTAAAAACAATAAGTGTGGCTTGATATTGAGGAAGAAAAAGGTTTATAACGCTGTGAGTCAACGGGTCTGCGGAGAGCATTCCTCCGTGATCCCAACTCGTCTGTTACCAACCAGGGAGCTCGATGCAAGTCAATGGGGCTCCCTGTTAGTGAGCCAAGGGGTCCTGGTGTGGGAGGAGCTCCGCGGATTGGTCCATTTGGGCCAATCCGGTCATTTGGGTGTTCACACGTCACAGAACCCAGGAAGCAAACAATGGAGAAAGAGAAATGTCCGGCGAGGCGTTCGGGGCAGCTCAGACAGGTCTTCTCTGTGTTAGAGCTTTCGGGTGCACTTGATTGACTTAGTTTCTATACTTTAACCTTGTTTGTCCCGGCCGTCTGTATTTCCTTTAAAGAAACTTCTCTAAAGCTGTGTTTTTAATACTGTCTTTGACATTGCCTTTCTAAAAGACCAATAAAATAAAACAATTAAATATAAGTCAGAAACTTCTGCCCTTTTCTCCGTAGCAGCAGTTTGTTGCAGAGCGGCAGCGCAGGCTGTGATTTGTTGTTTTCCTAGGAAACTGACATGTTGCGTCACAGTTGAGTCCATAATGACAGCGAGGAGCTCTTCTCTCATTACTGTTATCACTCACGCTGGAATCCACTACACCGACAGTTTCACAGCTCGCGTTTAAAGAGGAATTCCACCTCAGAATGACATTCACAGCTCACCGACTTTAGGAAAACTGTTCAGTTGTTATTAACAAAAACTATTAATATAGGCTCGTAAATATGGTTTAAATATAACTTTGTACGGATAAGTTGTTGTTTTACCTAAAATTACTGTTAATTGTTTAATAAATAATTTTAAAAATCCAATATGTTGTGAAAGGAAATGTCTTTAAAAGCAAATGCTCTGTCTTTCATGCCGTCTTTAAACACTTGACATTGACAATGAATGAAAAATAAATCTAATTCTCACAAAAGAATCAAAGCATTACTTTACAAATCTCTAAAAAAGAAGACATTATTCATATTATCCTACAAAATAAAGTGGAACGTAAAAATTCAATTATTTCTTTCACATAATTCATATGAACAGGGTATATAGAGGTTAACCAATAACCTACTTTACATACTAACCCTTTAAGAACATGTCTTTTTAATGTTGCACTTCGGATCATTGTGTCCCTGTGATAGCCTCAGCTCTCTCAGTGTGTTTTTAGGGTGGATTTCAGGCGCACTAACTGTTATGTAACAGCTCCTGATGCGCAGTTAAGATTCATGTTCCTGTCAGATTTAACAACCCTGGAACATGAAAATGAGTGGGTGCTGTCATGTTTGAAGACTCTACGCGTGTTTGAGCTAAACGTCCAGGCTTAAAGACCAAATACATGATTAATGAGTTCCTCAGGGAGCTACCCTGGGTCCCCTACAGTTCTGATTAGGTCGTAATTGATCAAACAGAGGACTAAGATGAAGCTGATTATCAAAAACAATACTGAGAACAAGCTAACGGTCACACCTGGATACTTGAGATTGGTCATGATTTTAGATTACTTGGTGAGGGTGTGGAGTTTTAGGTTGGGATGAAACATTAAAGTAACATCCAGGAAGTCTTTTTTTATTTGTCAGACGGTTTATAGATTGTTTATCTTCATGGTTATCTGTATATTTGTTCTTACTCTATAATGCTGGTTTATTTCTATTTCTATTTCGAGATGTTTTTATTTTAGAATGGTTTATTTCTACTCTATTCATTTGTTACAATGTGCAATGCCTTGTTTTATGCTTCTGCAACACATGTTTTTACCCTAATTGTGATTAATAAAGTACATCTTATCTTATCGGTACATTTTGCCAAATACCGTACCTAACCGGAATATACTATAGAGTGTATACTATATTTTGTTGCCTTTTCTTGCCTCTTCGTAGTAATACACCTGATGGATTAACATTGGTTAACTAACTGCAAATGTCCACATTTTCTTTACATTATAACATGTCCGTACATAAATGTCGACTCTGGTGGGACTCGAACCCACAACCTTTGAATACCTTCTCCTGGGCATATCTAGAAGTCCAATGCGCTGTCCATTGCGCCACAGAGCCAGTGAAAGCATGATTCTCCTCCGCTGTAATCTGTTCTCCTGTATGTTGCTGGCCTCTCCTCAGACTCTGACTGCTAGTCAATTTGTAAATATGTAAATCACCTATTTATATTGCTGATTACAAATGCAATAGAGTGCTGCAGGGATGTTGTATTTGTGTAGTCCTGAAAGGCATCATATCCCTGGTTCCCACGACAAAAAGCTAATGGGGTTTTTCAATTGTCCAGGCTAATAAGGACAGCACAGTCACATGACTTCACGTCACCACCACTAAGCTAACGGTGGCTAATGTTGGGCTATAAAGGAACTACAGCACGGTCACATGACTTCACGTCACCACCGCTAAGCTAAAGGAGGCTAATGTTGGGCTATAAAGGAACTACAGCACGGTCACATGACTTCACGTCACCACCGCTAAGCTAAAGGAGGCTAATGTTGGGCTATAAAGGAACTACAGCACGGTCACATGACTTCACGTCACCACCGCTAAGCTAAAGGTGGCTAATGTTGGGCTATAAAGGAACTACAGCACGGTCACATGACTTCACGTCACCACCGCTAAGCTAAAGGTGGCTAATGTTGGGCTATAAAGGAACTACAGCACAGTCACATGACTTCACGTCACCACCGCTAAGCTAAAGGAGGCTAATGTTGGGCTATAAAGGAACTACAGCACGGTCACATGACTTCACGTCACCACCGCTAAGCTAAAGGAGGCTAATGTTGGGCTATAAAGGAACTACAGCACGGTCACATGACTTCACGCCACCACCGCTAAGCTAAAGGCGGCTAATGTTGGGCTATAAAGGAACTACAGCACGGTCACATGACTTCACGTCACCACCGCTAAGCTAAAGGTGGCTAATGTTGGGCTATAAAGGAACTACAGCACGGTCACATGACTTCACGTCACCACCGCTAAGCTAAAGGAGGCTAATGTTGGGCTATAAAGGAACTACAGCACGGTCACATGACTTCACGTCACCACCGCTAAGCTAAAGGTGGCTAATGTTGGGCTATAAAGGAACTACAGCACGGTCACATGACTTCACGTCACCACCGCTAAGCTAAAGGTGGCTAATGTTGGGCTATAAAGGAACTACAGCACGGTCACATGACTTCACGTCACCACCGCTAAGCTAAAGGAGGCTAATGTTGGGCTATAAAGGAACTACAGCACGGTCACATGACTTCACGTCACCACCGCTAAGCTAAAGGTGGCTAATGTTGGGCTATAAAGGAACTACAGCATGGTCACATGACTTCACGTCACCACCGCTAAGCTAAAGGTGGCTAATGTTGGGCTATAAAGGAACTACAGCACGGTCACACGACTTCACGTCACCACCGCTAAGCTAAAGGAGGCTAATGTTGGGCTATAAAGGAACTACAGCACGGTCACATGACTTCACGTCACCACCGCTAAGCTAAAGGTGGCTAATGTTGGGCTATAAAGGAACTACAGCACGGTCACATGACTTCACGTCCCTACCGCTAAGCTAAAGGTGGCTAATGTTGGACTATGAAGGAACTACATCACGGTCACATGACTTCACGTCACCACCGCTAAGCTAAAGGTGGCTAATGTTGGGCGTGATGACGTTAAGTAGTCTCATTTAGACCGACATGTTTAAATCTCTAGTGGGACATCTGCTAATGTATTTTATTTAGTAGAGCCAGCTTGTAATAACCACAGACCAAGAAACCATTGACTTCCAGGCAAGAGAACAGGAAGTGCTCAAATGTTGATTTAGGTCAATCATTGTATAAAAATCATTGTATCAAAGTCGAATGGAACCCTATTGGATGGCATTGGAAAATATTTTCTGAAAAAGGCTTTAAAATTAACGACATGTCATGATGCAAGATGTCAATTCAGCTCGTACACTTTGCAGTATCTGAACCTTCAAGATGTGATTTCATTGGCCAATGCCTCGTCTTGTGTGTGCACGAGAAAGAAAAGGATAGAACGAAACGCATCGAACCACATCCTGTGTTTGCAGTCGGGCGCAGCTTTCAGCTTTGCTTCGCACAGGAAATCAGATGGGTTGAGAAACGGTTTGGTTTCAGTCTGATGGGGACGGACAGACTCCAGTTGTTCTTTAACAGTGAATCAGACATTTTAACAGAGATGTCCGCCGCCTGACACACACACACACACACACACACACACACACACACACACACACACACACACACACACACACGCACTGAAAGCCTTGAGACTGTAAGTATATCTACAGTCACTCTGTATCTGTAATATGTGTCTGATGTGTGTGTTAGATACATCTACTTGTCTCAGTACGGTCGGTTACTTTCATTAGTTTGGTTTCAGGGTTCTCTTTTTCTGGGGATTCTGCAGAACACGCTTTAGTTTCTAAAACATATGTATTTCTACAATAAAGTAGTTATTTAAATATTCCTGATGCCATGAGCTTGTGTTCTTGCTCCTGTTGAAAGTTTGTGTTTGAAACCAAACGAACAAACGTACGAACATTATAAATTCATTAATGTATCTGATTAATTTTGTCTATTTGTTCGTAAAGTATTGTCTGCAGTACAAGCTGAGGAGCTTTGTGTATATTCACAAACATTGAGTGTGTGTGTGTGTGTGTGTGTGTGTGTGTGTGTGTGTGTGTGTGTGTGTGTGTGTGTGTGTGTGTGTGTGTGTGTGTGTGTGTGTGTGTGTGTGTGTGTGTGGCCTTGTGGGGACCTAAATCTGTTTACATAGTCACGTGTGGGGACTCACCTCCCTTATGGGGACAAATTGGAGGTCCCCATAAGGGGGATCATTAATTTTAGGGTGAAGACCTGGTTAGGGTTTGGGTTAGGTTTTGTGTTGGGGTAGGGTTAAGGTTAGGATGCGTGTGTGTGTGTGTGTGTGTGCGTGCGTGCGTGTGTGTGTGTGTGTGTGTGTGTGTGTGTGTGTGTGTGTGTGTGTGTGTGTGTGTGTGTGTGTGTGTGTGTGTGTGTGTGTGTGTGTGTGTGTGTGTGTGTGTATTTGCGTGATATGATCAGTGAAATAATACAGAATACGTTTGGTTTCGGGTTTTCTTGCTTTTTGGGGATTATCAGAAAACCTTGTTAAACAAAGTATATATTAAGTAATTGTTAGTAATGTATTTAGTGATTTGGAAGCTTGCGTTCTGCTGTCCTGAAGTACCCTTGCTTATTGAAGGACTTTTAAGCTACGAAAACAAACGATGTATTTGTTTGTATTTCGCAGCAAATGAACAAACAATGACGCTTCCAGAAGTGTGTGTGTTAGCATTGACTAGCTAACAGATGCTAACATGTTGCATTTACTTAAACTTCAATGTGAAACGGCTGCTTCTGCTTTCTTCCACGTTAACCCTCCACTCTGTCCATCACTACAGCAGCATGTATCTCTCTGTTGCAAAATGTGAGTCTGGGTCTCCACGTCCCCTCTGCTCCGCTTCTCAGCTGTTTGGTGTCAGCGCTGTTTCTAACACGGAGATGAAGTGCACGGTTTGATTCTGGAGCAGAGCCAGAGCTGATAGGGGGGGGGGGGCGGTATGATGTCAGCGGGGGAATGAGGCCGTGTTAACTTTCTGATTCTCTGAGTCTGAGCAGCTTCACCGTGACAGGAACCTTTCTGTGGCTCTTCCTTTAACACCCAGTAACACGAGGCTCGAACCGATCAGAGGTGTTGATGCCACCGTTTTTATTCTGTTCCGATATTCTACTATGTTTGGATTACTGATAACAAGCTAGTTGTCCAGGACTTGTCAACGCGCCGGTTTTAAAGCATCTGTAACAAGTTGTACTGATAACTTGTGTCTAATGAACACGTCTCTTTCTATGCCTTATCATCAAAATAACACAACAAGCCGTGCTGACAAGATAAGAAGTACTTTATGGATCCAAATGTGGGAAATGTTTGCGTTGCAGCAGCGTAAAAAGACAAGGCGTTGTACATTAGAGAAATGTAAAGACTAGAAATAAACAATTCAAAATGTAAACATCATAAAATAGCATTAAAAAAGTAGAAAATATACGATTTGAAATACCAATTTACAGTAAACAAAATATATAGCAAGATATTAACAACATTTACCTAACACACATTTTAAAAAGGCTCTTCAATTAATCTATATATTATTCAAATTGCAATATGGACACGTGCAATGTCCAAATTGCAGGATGCCTAATATTTCTTAATGTCAAAATATCCTTTAAATGACCATTTTAAAGTGAATGCCGTGGTGCTGCAGAAAGGTCCCAGCCTACTTGTTATACAGACTTAACAAAACATACACACACAAGTAATAATTATAATATGTTCTTCAATACAAATGAGAATATCATATATAAACTTCATCAAATCGCAATTGCAAAATCAGCCAAAATAATCGCAATTTGATTGGTTTCTTCCAAATAGTCATTACATTGCATTTAGCTGACGCTTTTATCCAAAGCGACAATAAGTGCATTCGACCAGGAAGACACAACCTTGAGGAAAACAGAATCATAAAGTACATCAGGTTTCATAGAGCTAAACATTTCAAGTGCTCCTCAACTGGCTTTAGAGAAGCCAGTGCTTTATTAGTATATAAGTGCTCTGTTAGTAATTCTATCCTCGAGGTGGAGTCGAAGGAGATGAGTTTCAGTCTGGAAGGTGTGTGAGCTTTCTGCTGTCCTGATGTCAATGGGAGCTCATTCCACCATCTTGGAGCCAGGACAGCAAACCCACGTGTTTCTGCTGATGGAACTTGGGTCCCCCTCGCAGCGAGGGTGCAGCGAGTCGTCTGGCTGATGCAGAGCGGAGTGCACGTGCTGGGGTGCACGGTTTAACCATGTCCTGGATGTAGGAAGGGCCAGATCCATTCGCAGCATGGTACGCAAGCACCAGGGTCTTGAAGTGGATTCTAGCAGTTACCGGAAGCCAGTGGAGGGAGCGGAGGAGCGGCGTGGTGTGGAACATTCAGGAAGGCTGAAGACCAGACGAGCCGCTGCATTCTGAATGAGCTGCAGAGGTCGGATGGCACATGCAGGTAGACCAGCAGGAGGGAGCTGCAGTAGTCTAGTGAGGGGACGAGAGCCTGGACCAGAACCTGCGAGGCTCTCTGGGTCAGCTGGGGACGCGTCCTCCTGATGCTGTAGAGCGTGTATCTGCAGCAGCGGGTTGTAGCAGCGATGTTTGCAGTGAAGGACAGGTTGTTATCGAGGGTCCCACCCAGAGTCCTTGCAGTCTGAGTCGGGGAAACAACAGAGGGGCCGATGTTGATGGTCAGGTCAAGAGAGGGACAATCTTTTCCCGGAAGGAAAAGCAGTTCAGTTTTGTCAAGGTTGAGCTTGAGATGATGAGCAGACATCCACTGAGAGATGTCAGCTAGACGAGCAGAGATGCGAGCGACGACCTGGGTCTCTGAGCGGGGAAAGGGCAGGACTCATTGGGTGTCGTCAGCGTAGCAGTGGTATGAAAAACCATGCGGGCTAATGACTGATCCGAGCGAGTTTGTGTAGAGGGAGAAGAGGAGGGGACCAAGAACAGAGCCCTGAGGGACCCCTGTAGTTAATTAACAAGGGTCGGACTCGGACCCTCTCCAAGTTACCCTGTAGGTGCGGTCTTTGAGGAATGAGGTGAGGAGGGAAAGTGCAGAGCCTGATACTCCAGTCAGCCGTAGACAGTGGACTATGTTTGTGTTGCTTTGTAGTCGCATGATGAGTACTGTGTTTTCTGTATGAATACACACATCATGATAGCTAACTGTATATCTGCACGTATTCAGGCCCATTCATGCATGTGTACCTCCATCTTTAAAAAATAGTGCTTCCTCAAAAAGCCACGTGTATTACGAACACACAAGTCTTATTGCCTCCCAGTTAAGAGCAGATGTCTCCTCTTCCACTCGACGTAATGAGCCGAGTTCCATCGAGCGGGAAGAGATTCCTCTCGTCTCAGACGGACTGAGAGTCGAATACATGAAGTCGTGAATTACTCACTTCCTGCCTGACTCACAGTTTGATGTACTGTCGAGTGGATGCCATGGCTAAATAAGGCTTCATCTGAGTGTGTGTGTGTGTGTGTGTGTGTGTGTGTGTGTGGTGTGTGTGTGTGTGTGTGTGTGTGTGTGTGTGTGTGTGTGTGTGTGTGTGTGTGTGTGTGTGTGTGTGTGTGTGTGTGTGTGTGTGTGTGTGTGTGTGTGTGTGTGTGTGTGTGTGTGTGTGTGTGTGTGTGTGTGTGTGTGTGTGTGTGTGTGTGTGTGTGTGCCTCACCTCACTCTCTCCACATGAAACAAGCATCATTATTTACATCCATGTACATGTACGTACTGTATCCAACTTGGAGGTACTTTTACTTTACTTGAGTGCAGATTTATACCTCGACTGTTCATCATCTCAGAAATCATTTTATAGTTTTTCATGTACAGATGTTTTCATTTTTTAAGTAAAACTTTACTTGTAACTTTACTTTAAGGATATATTACTGCTCAATCAGTAAGTACTTTAAGGATATATTACTGTAATCAATAAGTACTTTAAGGATATATTACTGCTTAATCAGTAAGTACTTTAAGGATATAGTACTGCACAATCAGTAAGTACTTTAAGGATATATTACTGCTCAATCAGTAAGTACTTTAAGGATATATTACTGCTCAATCAGTAAGTACTTTAAGGATATATTACTGCACAATCAGTAAGTACTTTAAGGATATATTACTGCACAATCAGTAAGTACTTTCAGGATATATTACTGCTCAATCAGTAAGTACTTTCAGGACATATTACTTCTCAATCAGTAAGTACTTTCAGGACATATTACTTCTCAATCAGTAAGTACTTTCAGGACATATTACTTCTCAATCAGTAAGTACTTTCAGGATATATTACTGCTCAATCAGTAAGTACTTTCAGTATATACTACTGCTCAATCAGTAAGTACTTTCAGTATATACTACTGCTCAATCAGTAAGTACTTTCAGGATATATTACTGCACAATCTACTGCACTCGATGACATTGCATTTAGCGGACGCTTGTATCCAAAGGGATTTACAATAAGTGCGTTCCAGACGACCAGAACCGGCGTGGCTGTCTGGGTCAGGTGCGGACGCATCCTGCTGATGCTGTAAAGCGTGTATGTTTGCAGTGACGGGCAGGTTGCTATCCACGGTCACTCCCAGATTCCTTGCCGTCTGAGTCGGGGAGACGACAGAGGGGCCGATCAGTCGCGTCCAGGTTGAGCTGGAGGTGGTGAGCAGACGTCCACTGAGATGTCCGCTAGACGAGCGGAGGTGCGTGCGACCACCTGGTCTCTGAGCGGGGCAGGACACAACTAATCGAGTGTCCTCAGCGCAGCAATGGTACTTACTGAACAATCAGTAAGTACTTTCAGGATATATTACTGAACAATCTGTAAGTACTTTCAGGATATATTACTGAACAATCTGTAAGTACTTTCAGGATATATTACTGCACAATCTGTAAGTACTTTCAGGATATATTACTGCACAATCTGTAAGTACTTTCAGGATATATTACTGAACAATCTGTAAGTACTTTCAGGATATATTACTGAACAATCAGTAAGTACTTTCAGGATATATTACTGAACAATCTGTAAGTACTTTCAGGATATATTACTGAACAATCTGTAAGTACTTTCAGGATATATTACTGCACAATCTGTAAGTACTTTCAGGATATATTACTGAACAATCTGTAAGTACTTTCAGGATATATTACTGAACAATCTGTAAGTACTTTCAGGATATATTACTGAACAATCAGTAAGTACTTTCAGGATATATTACTGAACAATCTGTAAGTACTTTCAGGATATATTACTGAACAATCTGTAAGTACTTTCAGGATATATTACTGCACAATCTGTAAGTACTTTCAGGATATATTACTGCTCAATCTGTAAGTACTTTCAGGATATATTACTGAACAATATGTAAGTACTTTCAGGATATATTACTGAACAATCTGTAAGTACTTTCAGGATATATTACTGCTCAATCTGTAAGTACTTTCAGGATATATTACTGCACAATCTGTAAGTACTTTCAGGATATATTACTGCTCAATCTGTAAGTACTTTCAGGATATATTACTGCACAATCAGTAAGTACTTTCAGGATATATTACTGCTCAATCTGTAAGTACTTTCAGGATATATTACTGCTCAATCTGTAAGTACTTTCAGGATATATTACTGCTCAATCAGTAAGTACTTTCAGGATATATTACTGCTCAATCTGTAAGTACTTTCAGGATATATTACTGCACAATCAGTAAGTACTTTCAGGATATATTACTGCTCAATCTGTAAGTACTTTCAGGATATATTACTGCACAATTAAACTCTTAAGTACTTAAACCTAATTGTTTTGATAATACATAAATACTTTTTCTTAAAGTACTGTAACTACATTTTGCATGAATGCATTTTTTAATGCATTGCTTACTAGTGGGAATATTGTCCCAGTGTACTAGCAGTACTTGTACTACAATGAACAAACTGAATTGTTGAATTTAAGTAATTGTATTATGTCAACAAATGTAACTGTATTATGTTAGTTTAAAGCGTTATAAGTTGAACCTATCTTTTCATTATACACAATTATGTGAAATCTGTCGACATAATACATTTAATTAAACCAACGTTTCGGTTTTTTCAGTGTAGTATGGAGTATTGTCTTGTACTTTTTGCAGTAAATGATCAGAATACTTCTTCCACGTCGGGTCTCTGAGTGGCCCTCAGCTCGTCTCTGAGTGGCCCTCAGCTCGTCTCTGAGTGGCCCTCAGCTCGTCTCTGAGTGGCCCTCAGCTCGTCTCTGAGTGTCCCTCAGCTCGTCTCTGAGTGGCCCTCAGCTCGTCTCTGAGTGGCCCTCAGCTCGTCTCTGAGTGGCCCTCAGCTCGTCTCTGAGTGGCCCTCAGCTCGTCTCTGAGTGTCCCTCAGCTCGTCTCTGAGTGGCCCTCAGCTCGTCTCTGAGTGGCCCTCAGCTCGTCTCTGAGTGGCCCTCAGCTCGTCTCTGAGCGGCCCTCAGCTCGTCTCTCTGAGATGTGGTGGTTCTCCAGACGCAGCCTCGCTCTGCGTGTCCGGCAGCGAGCAACAGGTGGCTAAACCTCAGGCATTAGCTGCAGCGCTTTCACGGCGAGAGAGGGAGGGTCTTCCCGTAACGACCTGCTGCAGAAAGCTGGAGGAACACTCGCTGTTTGGGAAAGCCCTCGTGCCAGGAAGTCTGGAATGTGAACTCTAATGAGCGGTAGAGCGTTCTGCTGCAGGACAGGTGCGTCTGGAAACTGGAAATAAAATGATTACAGGCTCCGTGAAGGCGTGGCCAAGGGAAAGGATATAATTGCATTTTTAAATGTGAGGCAATGTGTTTTATGAGAGGAGAAAGAATGGGGGGACACTGTCAATAAAAAGACAGGTTGCAGGTCGTGCTCCAACATTTCTATGCGGAGAAGGAGAAGTAACAGAGATGGATTTCAGGTTAGTGTAGAGAGAGAGAGAGAGAGAGAGAGAGAGAGAGAGAGAGAGAGAGAGAGAGAGAGAAAGAGAGAGGCGGTGCGATGGAGGGACATCGCTTGCTTTAATGAGCAGCAGAAATGCAGGTGTTGTCGAGTCGCAGCCCGGACGACAAGAGAGAGAAGACAGGAGGGCACGCAATACGTATAGACAACCACATACGTGTCCGTGTGGAAACAACACCCCCACTCTAGTTCCATGTGTGGATCATGTAACCAGTGTATTAAAGGGGACCACCACCACACAATCTAAAAAAGAAATGTTAGCTTGTAACTCTCTCTAAGTTTCCATTTCTATACACAGTTAAGAAACAAGATGTGTGGAAGTGTTTCGTCCTGATGAAGACAAACTTTCTTCACACTTAGCCTCAATCCATCTTTGCTTTTTGGGCTACAAGTACATAATAATAATAATAATAATAATAATAATAATACTACTTGTATTTGCGTCACAGCTGTCATGCAAAGACAAGACGAGAAGCAGAATAAACACAATATGACAATTACAAAAAGAGAAAGAGTTTGATCACAGTAAGATGAAACATTACGTGTGTTGTCTTTAGTGGATGCAGCTAGCCTCAGATTAGCATGTGAAGAGATATTTTAATGGGAGTAAAATAAGTCAGGTGATGTATTAAAATCTACATAACATGCCTAATTTGAAGTAACGTAATAACAACAACAACAACAACAACAAACATACTTATATTATCATGAACTGTGATTTTTTCCTAAACCTCACAAGTAGTTTTGTTTGATTTCAAAATAATTTGGGAATGAGCACGATGTAGCAGTTTAGCTGCAACTACAATACCTTGGCGCTACGCTAACGGCTATTCACAAACACATAGTGTGAGAGAGAGAGAAGAGAGAGAGAGAGAGAGAGAGAGAGAGAGAGAGAGAGAGAGAGAGAGAGAGAGAGAGGCAGAAAAGTTGGTTGATGTGTTTTCAAACTTTAGACGGAGATGTTTCCCCACACTTTCACTCTTTATGCTAAGCTAAGCTATGCTAAGCTATGCTAAGCTACGCTGACTGGACTGCAGCTCAAGTCTTCTTCTCTTTCCCTTACAACAAATACCATAAAAAGTATAGTAACTATATTCAGAGGATGAAGAAGAATCAGCTTCAGAGCGTGCTTCGGTTTTTAAGAGAAACCCAAGTTGAATACGGGAGGCTGTGTCGCTTTGGATAAAAATGGAATGTAAATGGAATATTGGAAACGGCTGATGTTCAAACATAATTATCAACTTGTCGTTTCTCATCATTCACTGACATTTAAACAAAAGCAGAAGCGTTGTTGTGTCAGTGGTGTTGATGCCCTGCTGCACACACACACACACACACACACACACACACACACACACACACACACACACACACACACACACACACACACACACACACACACACCTCCCTGTGAACAGAGTGCGAAGCAGCTTCACACTCTGTGATCAGAACACACACTTCTTCTCAGACGGACGTGTGTTTTGTCGTTAGTGCTTCCTGTCTGGGTGTAGTAGAGCCAGCTGCAGAGACGCAGGAAACAAGGTACGAGTCCTCATCTGTCTTTATTCAATTTGATAAGTTCATTAAAATCAGTAAATACCTTTTAAACATCAGCTGTGAAGAGCCGGTTGATTGGTAGACGAAACAGATGGAGTTTTTGGTTTCTTGTGGAGATGAAGCCGGCGACGGAGCATAACATTAAAACGTCTTTTATTCAGAATTTCCTCTTACTGTTGGTTTTTTCAATTGACTTTCATATTAACTTTGCTTTTTTACCCATTTTAGTAGCATTCAAGATGACCCACTAATTACAATAATACATGTTTTATATTGTATGTATTGTAAATTCTCCCTTAAATAGTGTTTCATTGGTGAGATAGATTTTTTTATCTTCACGGTCAACTTGTATATTTTCTACTTTTTTAATGCTGTTTTATTTCTATTTTGAGATGTTTTACATTTTAGAATCGTTTATTTCTACTCATGTGCAATGCCTTGTCTTTTATGCTGCAACGCAAACATTTCAATTTAGGATCAATAAAGTCCATCTTATCTTACATAACACATACAGTACCTTTATTCCCATTCAAAAAGTAACTTAGCAGCAGCAATACAACTGTAGTGACTGTCACAACCACAACAACAACAACAATAACAACAACAACAGCAACAACAGCAAAAGGAAGTCTATTGAGAGTTAGGCACCACTTTACAATAAGATTACCCTTATAAAGGATTCATAGAGGGTTTATAATTAGGTTATGAATTAGGTTGTAAACACTTTATTAATCATTAAGAGCCATTTATAAACCAGTTCTAACATAGTTTGCATACATCAACACAGGCTCACTATTTGGCAAGATAACTAAGCCTCATATTGGCTACTTACAGTACAGATCAATGTGGGCTCACTATTTGGCAAGATGACAAAGCCTTATATTGGCTACTTACAGTACGGATCAATGTGGGCTCACTATTTGGCAAGATGACTAAGCCTTATATTGGCTACTTACAGTACGGATCAATGTGGGCTCACTATTTGGCAAGATGACAAAGCCTTATATTGGCTACTTACAGTACGGATCAATGTGGGCTCACTATTTGGCAAGATGACTAAGCTTTATATTGGCTACTTACAGTACGGATAAATGTGGGCTCACTATTTGGCAAGATGACTAAGCCTTATATTGGCTACTTACAGTACGGATAAATGTGGGCTCACTATTTGGCAAGATGACTAAGCCTTATATTGGCTACTTACAGTACGGATCAATGTGGGCTCACATTTGGCAACGAGGACTAAGCCTTATATTGGCTACTTACAGTACGGATTCAATGTGGGCTCAACTATTTGGCCAAGAGACTAAGCTTTATATTGGCTACTTACAGTACGGATCAATGTGGCTCACTATTTGGCAAGAGACTAAGCCTTATATGGGCTACTTACATTAGGATCATGTGGGCTCACTATTTGGCAAGATGACAAAGCCTTTTATATTGGTACTACAGTAGGATCATGTGGGCTCACTATTTGGCAGATGACTACAAGCCTAATATAGGCTACCAGCTTACTTCGCCTTATCATCAGCCAGCAATCTTGGTATCGGTGTTCACCGAGTTGATATTACCCCCCATCCATCTTGATGTTTATTGGATCTCTTATGACCATTATTTACGAGTTATAACTTTATAGTTCTAAAGGGAGCCATATTGTAAAGTGTAAAACACATTCCCATTTATTAATGAACGTACTACCATTTCTAATATGGCTGAGCGTAATGATGATACTGTGGGGCTCACTATTTGGCAAGATGACCTAAGCTTTATTAGGCTATTACAGTCCGGATAAATGTGGGCTCACTATGTGCAAGATGACTAAGCCTACTACCATTTTTAATAAAAATTGGGTGAGCATACATGTGGGCTCACTATTTGGCAAGATGACTAAGCCTTACTACCATTTCTAATATGGCTGAGCAGTACCGATACATGTGGGCTCACTATTTGGCAAGATGACTAAGCCTTACTACCATTTCTAATATGGCTGAGCAGTACCGATACATGTGGGCTCACTATTTGCAAGATGACTTAGCCTTATATTGGCTACTTAGTGAGAATCAACTCAGTGAGCTACAGATACCAAGGATGCTGGCTGATGAAGAAGACAAAGTAACGGCCCGTCTACACTACAGGCATCAACAAATCTCGAAGCTGGGCGTGTCTGAGGCTTGGCGATTTCTCGCGCCCAAGGCGACCAACAACCAATCACATGAATCTCCCGCCCCCGGGATACAAAGCAATAGCAATGTTTTAAACGAAGTCAACTGGATATAAACTCCCCAAACAGGCGAAAACCTACCAGTTCCACCCCCTGTCTCTTGCCACCTCCCTCCATGCCCGGCTCCTCCAGTTTGTATCCCGGTAAATAGTTTCTAGTCGTAAAGAACCGGGTGATTTGCTGTCGTAATTTCTCGTTTGGAATATGAGGATATGAACTGCGGTCTGGCTCTCCCAGCTTGCACGCGGTTTGATTGGCTAGCGCTTGTACTGGCGGGATTTGCATAAACGGGATTTGATTGGCTGATGCCAGTTTCGAAAGCATCGGGAGCATCAAAAGTTGAACATTGCTTAACTGTTGATGCTCACGATGCTTGCAAAGCCATGCTCCGCTCCCCACAATGCAGTTCGGCGAAGATTCAAAATCTTCTACGTCACCCCATTCAAGTGAATGGGCGAAGCGTTGAAAGCATTTTTTCGATGCCTGTAGTGTAGACGGGGCGTAAGGCTTAGCAGTACAGATAAATGGGCTCACTATTTGGCAAGCAACCGGTCACAGTTGCCCTGTTTATCTCATGTCTTATAAAAGCTTAGTAATGATTTATAAAGTGTTCACGACCTAATTAATAAATGAATTACAAACTATTCGTAAACCCTTTATACGGGTGGTCTTATTGTAAAGTGGTCCCAGCAGTTTTTACTAGAGTTGAAAATAGCATTTCATAGCTTCAAACTTATTAAATCAATAACTATTGTTTACACACAAAACAACTCTCCTCAGATGTCCTTTGATCTCCTCTAGCACAGACATCGTAAACATGTTTTTGAAAATCGCATTTTCGTTGGATTTGTCGGAAAATGTCCAAACTGTGGACGCCATGTTTGGCTGTTTACTCGCTTTTATATCTTCTTCTTCTTCTGGTGTTACAATCTTTATGAAATTGACTGCAGATCTAAGCTATCTTTGACCTTTGACCCTCTCTCAATACTGTTGTTAAAAAAACATATATAATAATGAAAAACCGCTTTGAAAGAAACCTTTTTCTTGAGATTTTATTGCTATATTTTATTTTTATTTTTTTAAATATATTTTATCGTATTTATTGGTTTTTGTTTTCCTTTATTTTACTGAGAGGAATCACTATTTACTTGATTGTGTTTTATTATTTATTATCGTACATCTTGCCTGCTGTCTCTCAAAGTGTTCACGTGTCATGCTGCGATGCGGCTTCAAGGTTCTCGTTAAGGTTCTGTTTTAAATGGTGTGTTTCTGTCTCTCTTTAACACGTCTCTCTTCTCTCTTCTCTCTTCCCTCTATCCTCTTCCTCTTCCTCTTCCTCTTCTGCAAACCAACTGTCCTGCTCTTTACTGATAACACTGTTATGAAAAACTGCATTAAAACCACCTTCTTTCTTTGAGTTTCTTTCTTTGAGTAGTTCCTGCAGATTGTAACCCCCCCTCTCTTCTCTCCGTCTCCAGCAGCCAAGCGTCCGTCCTCAGCCTCCTCGCTGCCGGGCATTGTGGGTAGGATGATGTCGTCTGTAGAGCGCGGCGCCTCCTCTTCCTCCTGCACCTCCGTCAACACGCTCTCCTCCTCCGCCTCCTCCGTCTCCCTGCAGGACACCTCCCACTCCTCCTCTTCCTCCTCCTCCTCTTCCTCACTGCCATATGGCACCGTGCCCACTTACAACTCTTCCTCCTCCTCCACGCCAAAAAGAAATGGATCCGATATCAGCCTGGACCTCACGCCCCTTGTTAGGCCTCATGGAGGAGGGGGAGGAGCTACTGCGGGAGGAGGCGGGGCTTGTGGAGCTCAGGTGACGGGTGAAGCCCCGCCCCCTGACGGAGCCGCCCTATTGGTCGAGGTGCCGTTGGTAGCTCCGCCCCGACAGCTGTCCCGATTGGATAGAGTCGTCTTGGAGATCGTGGAGACCGAACAGGCCTACGTCCGCGATCTGAAGAGCATCGTGGAGGTAAGAAACCACAGCTGGAAATAAGATGCATCTATTGTCCATGTTTCAAAGGCCTCCTATCAGGAAACATGATGTCTTTTATTCATCAATGTGTCATGACGACATTACTCAAATGTTTACCCCCACGGGCCAATCAGAAACGTTGCCGTCAGAAACAACGAGACATGTTTTGGACGTAATATGGTCTGTGTTGACATTAGCATGCTAGCACTCAGAGCTAACCTGCACTGGAGAGCATGTGTGTGAAGAAGCAGGAAGTAAAAAGGAAGTCACCTCGTGGTAAACCTGAGAGAGAGAAAGAGTTTGAGCTCCATCCTGTTTCAGAGAGGATCCTTGATGTGGTTTGGAACAGGATGTGGAGTTTCGTCACGGCAGCATGTAGCTGAGTTTCTGCTGGGAGAATCTCCCGCATAAGCCCCGCCCCCCTCGATGATAGGTGACCTTTAAAGGGCAGCAAACATCATTAACGCGTTGGATTTGGAAACATTGAAGCACGTTCTTTCCTATAAATACATGAGTGTAACCATCAGCAGCATAGTATGTATATTCTCCCCCGCCCCGAGTCTTTTCAGACGGCACAGAAATGACTCTAAATAGTATATGGAAATTCTACATGTTTCTTCCACCACTTTAAATAATGATGCATCTATTTGTGCATGTTCAAAATAGCAGCGAGCATCATGTAAATACAGATAATACAACAATATGGCAATTCAACATGGTACATGGTGTTCCCCCACTCAACCAAGTGAAGGGAGGTGTGTGTGTGTGTGTGTGTGTGTGTGTGTGTGGTGTGTGTGTGTGTGTGTGTGTGTGTGTGTGTGTGTGTGTGTGTGTGTGTGTGTGTGTGTGTGTGTGTGTGTGTGTGTGTGTGTGTGTGTGTGTGTGTGTGTGTGTGTGTGTGTGTGTGTGTGTGTGTGTGTGTGTGTGTGTGTAGGCCAGCTGTAGGTAAGCTCACCCAAAGGCATTCACACCTGGCTAGTAAATCTATGGCTAGCTCCTCCCTAACACACACGCACATGCACACACACACACACACACACACACACACACACACACCCACACACACACACACACACACACACACACACACACACACACACACACACACACCTCCGCCCACTATTGCACCATAGATGGAAAAACATTTTCAAAACTGACTCATGTTTTAGTGTTGGTTTAAATATAATTATAATGTAGCATTTGATCGGCCAGAATGCAGGTGTGTTTTCATCCACGTGTTTCATGCAGATGGTTCAGTGTGCAAGTGGACACGTTGCCTCACTCTTATTGCAAGTGAAGCAAGTTCCTCTGTGAGAAAGAACTGTGTGTGTGTGTGTGTGTGTGTGTGTGTGTGTGTGTGTGTGTGTGTGTGTGTGTGTGTGTGTGTGTGTGTGTGTGTGTGTGTGTGTGTGTGTGTGTGTGTGTGTGTCTCATCCATCACTGGCCCAGGTGCAGCCAGTCACTGTGTGTGTGTGTGTGTGTGTGTGTGTGTGTGTGTGTGTGTGTGTGTGTGTGTGTGTGTGTGTGTGTGTGTGTGTGTGTGTGTGTGTGTGTGTGTGTGTGTGTGTGTGTGTGTGTGTGTGTGTGTGTGTGTGTGTGTGTGTGTGTGTGTGTGTGTGTGTGTGTGTGTGTGTCATGGCAGAGGATGAAAGCGGCAGTACATTCTGTCTTTTACTTCAAAAGGATGTTTCACACTCCTTTCTGACAGTTGAGGGCACACAGACACACACACACACACACACACACACACACACTCACACACACACACACACACACACACACACACACACACACACACACACACACACACACACACACATTCTGAGCTGTCCTCGTGGTTATCAGCTGTCTGTCAGTCTCTTCTTCTCTGACCTTCCTCTGAGGGCGGACCTTTCTCTCATCGCCACATCTTTCTTCTTCGTTGGTTAATCCCCCCCGACTCTCTCTATCTCTCTCTCTCTCAATCTCTCTCTCTCTCTCTCTCTCTCTCTCCCACACTCAGAGGTCATTGTCAAAAACACACACTAGTAATAACAGTGGCGGCCGGCCCATAGGGGCGCTAGGGGCGCCGCCCCACCTCTTCCCACATACAAAATAAATATTAAAAAAAATGTTAAATAAAAAAAAAAATATTTAAATTTTTTTTATTTAAAAAATATATATATTTTACATTTTTATTTTTAATGAACAAGGTAAATATCATACAATTGGTATCGGTAAAATGTATAATCTACAATAAAATCTCGTTTAAAATGGTGTTACGATGTCTAAAGTTACTGATAAGTCACCTGTTTCCTGCCTGGCCTTGCCGTGGCATTAGTTTATCATTACGGGGCAGAGCCCCCGAGCCAAACAGCAGCAACCAGCAGGTTGCAAAAGTCTCAATAGTAAACTGCCGCCGAAACATAATTTCAGCCAATCAGCGCCGTCAAATATTTTGGTCACGAGGGCGCTCACGTTGGAGCCCATGTTGCTTACGTGCGTTGACGTGAGTTGTTGTTTAGACTCGTGAGTAACCACGGTGACGCAGTAGTTGGATGAGAATGGTGTGCAGGTGGAGTCGCCGCACCTCGGTCTGCCCAAGAGCTACTCTCCAATCCTTTTGAAAGGAGAAGTTTGGGAGATAAATTGATATTTAAAGACCTTGGACCGGACCAACCCGATTTGTATATATCACAGCAAGCTCGTGAAAAGACACAACGTATCAACAAGGCTTCTCACATGGCTAGCTGGATGCAAACAGGTAAATGCTATCTTTTGTTTCACATGCTTGCTCTTCAAACAGCCGGGGACAGATACGATCTGTTCAGAAACTAGACAGAAGCTAAACAAGTACAAACCACAGACTGTCTGTGTCATGGAGAACACAGTCGCTGGTTTGTTTATGTCTGGAGGCCGTTGTTGTGAGTGTGGACGGTCGGAGCATATATAGCGTTAGCTTAGCCGATCTCCATTCAGGGAACAAGCATTCTAAAAGGTGTTCGCCTGCCGTCTGTCTGCAGACTCAAAGCATTAATTCATGGTTTTTACTAACCGGTATCAGTATGTTGTTACTTCGGCATCATTTAGAAACGTGTATTACAATTAAATCACGGTCAAATATGTTCATGTTGTTGTAGCTCCCGAGCCAGCGCGTGAGTAAACACAGCTGGCAGCCGCGGTGAAACTCGAGCGACTAGAGCGATGCGATAGGAGCGCTTAGAGCGAAGCGAATATTCGCATCGCGTCCGGTCTGAACGCAGCATTAAAGCGAGCTCCGCGTTGCCCTGGAAACGCGCCATTACATCACCAGAAGTCCTGATTTAAGGGGTAATTGTTTTTACTCACTCTATCAACAGCCCGTCACTGAGTAATAACCTCGTACTCTTTTCATATATTCTTATTTATTTACAAGTCTTACGATGACACAACAACAACAACACCTCTTCTAAATATTAATACATTTTATTTGTTTGTTTGTTTGTTTGTTTTAGAAACTAACAAACCATAAAACCAAACAAGAACTACAGAACTAACAGAAGTTCATAGACAGAATTATAGTCGGGTTATATTTAAGAATGTTAGCTCTTAAAATGAGTTTGAGTTACGTAAGTAAGCGTGCTGCTACTCCTAACTTCTCACTTCATTAACAGTGACTCGATGTCCAGAGGAGGCCTCAGCATATCAGAGACGTTGTGATTAAGGATCCAATGATGTCATAAGTTAAGATGGACTTTTATTAACCCCTCGTGGGGAAACGGTTTTCTCTGCATTTCACCCATGCTGTGTTAGGAGCAGTGTGGGGAACGGTGCCTTGCTCAGGGACACCTCGGGAGCACTTGGTCTTGCCGGGACTTCGACTTCGCCACCACCGCCCTAATGCGTTCACAAGTCTGATTTGTTGGGGCCGAAACACACTTCTTAAAGCGATGTTGTTCGTCACACATTTCAAACCTGCTGAAAAGGCACTTCAAAGAGGTCTCCAGACCCCGACCGCTGCCCTTATCCGGGCGACTGTCCAATGGGTATGACATCGGAGGAGTGTGTGCATCACGTGGAGAGGAAAACATAAGGCTATCGAAGCGAGATCGTAAACACAACAGGAAGTCAGATATATGGGATGTTATAGCGTTTTTAAAGCCGTTTGTGGTGCCAGACGCGCCCAAACACCTCCTATAGACTTCATCTGATCGAGCCGAGCAACCAAAAGCCCAGATCCAGTTTACAATCTGTTTCTGACGATAAGCATGCTCAGAGCAATCTGTTTCTGACGATGAGCATGCTCAGAGCAATCTGTTTCTGACGATGAGCATGCTCAGAGCAATCTGTTTCTGACGATGAGCATGCTCAGAGCATTGGCGCTTTAGTGCTTTGATACTCCGAGACACGATGATGAGACTCTGTGAGACGCTGAAACTCCGGCGCTGACGTTCGGAGGAATACATCGGCACCGTTCCTCTCCGTCGTTGCTCCGCTAACTCTTCCGGGTTCTTGGCGTCGAGGCATTGAAGCGTTGCCGCATGGACCGATGCAGCAACAAGGCAAGTCCAGCTGCAACACTTTATTGAGTACCAAGATGCAGATAATAACTTGTACAATTTCTCATTAGATATTTACAACAGTAAACAAAAATATATAAAAATGTAAAAATCAATCTTTGGCAACACTAAATCCTGTCTCTGTGGATTCACAGCGCGAGGAAGCAGGGACCAGTCCCAGAACTCCTCCTCCGTCCTGATGGAAGGGGGTCTGACGGTGTGTGTGTGCGTGTGTGTGTGTGCGTGTGCGTGTGTGTGTGTCCTGTAATGTAAGCCCTCTCTCCTGCTGCTCTCTGCATTTGAGGTTTTGCTGAAGTCTGGTTTGATTGAGGCTACATGCATGATGTCACGCTCACTGGGAATCTGAACCCACTGCCATAATAGGCCTGTGTGTGTGTGTGTGTGTGTGTGTGTGTGTGTGTGTGTGTGTGGTGTGTGTGTGTGTGTGTGTGTGTGTGTGTGTGTGTGTTGTGTGTGTGTGTGTGTGGTGTGTGTGTGTGTGTGTGTGTGTGTGTGTGTGTGTGTGTGTGAGAGAGAACAATATCAACACACTGAAAGAGAACAGTTCCTCTCGCTGACTTTTAAACTTTTCTCCAGATTTCCTGATAAATCGCTGCACGTTTAAAACTTTAAAATGAGTTTTCTTTCGCTGTTTTTTTTTAAGTGTTTTCTGGGAAATTGCTGGATTATGTGGAATTATGTATAAGTGGAACTATTTCATCTCATTTAGAGACTTTTTGCAAAGAAAGAATAAAGTGATATATGAGATCCTGCAGCCAAGTGGGACAGGAAACCCGGATGAGGGGGGGGGGACAGATGACGTGGGGGGGGGGCAACCAGAGAGCAAGGAGAGAAGATGGGGAGGCAGGAGGTGGGTTCAACGCTGGGATTGAAGGGAGGTTGGGGAACAAGAAAGGGGGGAGAGTGAAGTGGAGACGAGAAGTTGTGAAAGGAAAAAGGAGGTGCAGAAAGAAGGACATGACGACGGGGAAGAATGTGAGGGTGGAGGGGGAGACGTGTGGGAGTTAGGAGGGGGAGACGAAGAGGACGAGAAAACATGGAGACGAATTAAAGAAATAAACGTTGGGAGAGAAAGACGTCTGTTTCTTCCTGTCAGAGCTGATCCGCGGCAGATGGTCCCCGTGAGATACAGCTGCGGTCCTGCAGAGGCGAGGGGGAAGCGTGCAGACACACCCACGCTACATCCACTATAGATTCATGTGCGAAACACAAATGTACACAAAGTCAATAACTGAATGAAAGGTAGCCGTTTAGGAGCTATCGTCCTCCAGCTGCATCCAGTTGGAAAGCGATGTGTAACTCTGTCGATGCTGTGTTTTCTAAATGAACTTCTTTGCGCTTCGTGGCGTTTAGTTCAATCAATCAATCAATCAATCAATCAATCAATCAATCAATTAATCAACCAATCAGCCAATGTTTATTTATAGCCCAATATCACAAATGTTACATTTGTCTCAGTGGACTTCAGTGTGTACAGAATATCAGTATGACAATACGACACCCTCTGTCCTCAGACCCTCTGTCCTCAGACCCTCTGTCCTCAGACCCTCTGTCCTCAGACCCTCTGTCCTCAGACCCTCTGTCCTTAGACCCTCTGTCCTCAGACCCTCTGTCCTTAGACCCTCTGTCCTCAGACCCTCTGTCCTTAGACCCTCTGTCCTTAGACCCTCTGTCCTCAGACCCTCTGTCCTCAGACCCTCTGTCCTTAGACCCTCTGTCCTTAGACCTCTGTCCTTAGACCCTCTGTCCTCAGACCCTCTGTCCTCAGACCCTCTGTCCTTAGACCCTCTGTCCTTAGACCCTCTGTCCTCAGACCCTCTGTCCTTAGACCCTCTGTCCTTAGACCCTCTGTCCTCAGACCCTCTGTCCTCAGACCCTCTGTCCTCAGACCCTCTGTCCTCAACCCTCTGTCCTTAGACCCTCTGTCCTCAGACCCTCTGTCCTTAGACCCTCTGTCCTCAGACCCTCTGTCCTCAGACCCTCTGTCCTCAGACCCTCTGTCCTTAGACCCTCTGTCCTTAGACCCTCTGTCCTTAGACCCTCTGTCCTTAGACCCTCTGTCCTCAGACCCTCTGTCCTTAGACCCTCTGTCCTCAGACCCTCTGTCCTTAGACCCTCTGTCCTTAGACCCTCACATCGTACAAGGAAAACTTCCAGAAAACCCACAGTTTAAAGGGAACATGGAGAAACCTCAGGGAGAGCAGCAGAGGAGGGATCCCTCTCCAGGACGGACAGACGTGCAATAGATGCCGTGTGTAAATTGAAAAGATAATACATTTGCAACATAGGTAGTCCAGATGTTTGGAAATGCATGTGTGTATAATAGGAAGATGAATCCACGAGGATATCCATCCAGGACCGATGATCCAGGACCACAGCCACGACTCAAGATCCAGGGCTCAGGACCGCAGGTCA